>NC_048587.1:55964473-56264473 GCF_013265735.2 Oncorhynchus mykiss
ATAGCCTTATTCTAAATTGGATTAAAGTTTTTTTCTTTATCAATCTACACACAATACCCCATAATGTCAAAGAAAAAACAGGTTTTTAGAAATGTTTGCTACTTTCTATAAAAAAAAATGTAAAATTAAATATCACATTTAGATAAGTATTCAGACCCTTTACTCAGTACTTTGTTGAAGCACCCTTGGCAGCGATTACAACGTTGAGGCTTCTTAGGTAAGACGCCACAAGCTTGGCACACCTATTCTTAGGGAGTTTTTCCCATTCATCTCTGCAGATCCTCTCAAGCTCTGTCAGGTTGGATGGGGAGCGTTGCTGAACAACTATTTTCAGGTCTCTCCAAAGATGTTAAATCGGGTTCAAGTCTGTCTGGGCCACTCAAGGACATTCAGAGACGTTTCCCGAAGCCACTCCTGCATTGTCTTGGCTGTGTGCTTAGGGCCGTTGTCCTGTTGGAAGGTGAACCTTCTCCCCAGTCTGAGGTCCTGAGTGCTCTGCAGCAGGTTTCATTCAAGGATCTCTCTGTACTTTTCTCCATTCATCTTTCCCTCGATCCTGACTGCCACCACAATGCTTCACCGTAGGGATGGTCCCAGGTTTCCTCCAGACGTGATGCTTAACATTCAGGCCAAATACTTCAATCTTGGTTTCATCAATCCAGAGAATCTTGTTTCTCATGGTCTAAGTCCTTTAGGTGCATTTTGGCAAACTCCAAGCAGACTGTCATGTGCTTTTTACTGAGGAATGGCTTCCATCTCGCCACTCTACCATAAAGGCCTGATTGTTGGAGTTCTGCAGAGATGGTTGCCCTTCTGAAAGGTTATCCCATCTCTACAGAGGAACTCTGGTGGTCTGTCAGAGTGACCATCTGGTTCTTGATCATGTCCCTGACCAAGACATTCCCTGACCATCTCCCCCGATTGCTTAATTTGGCAGGTCGGTCAGCTCTAGGAAGAGTCTTGGTGGTTCCAAACTTCTTCCATTGAAGAATGATGAAGACCACTGTGTTCTTGGGGACCTTCAAAGCTGCAGACATTTTTTGGTACCCTTCCCAAGATCTGTGCCTCGACACAATCCTGTCTCGGAGCTCTATGGACAATTCCTTCGACCTCATGGCTTGGTTTATGCTCTGACATGCACTGTCAACTGTGTAAAAATCTGAGTTTTAACTGCATTATAGTAATAAATGACTGACTACCATCAAAAATGTCTGTATGCTAGCTATGCTAACCACCTTGTAAAAACAAATCTACAAGTTGTGACTGGAAGTGACGTCAAACAAAAATTGAAGTGTTGTTGTGCTGAGTGTCTCTGTTTTAAAATTACTGCTCAACTGAGGGACCTTACAGATATTTGTATGTGTGGGGTACAGAGATGAGGTAGTCATTCAAAAATCATGTTAAACACTATTATCGAACACATAGTGACTTGTTAGTAGCCTAACAAACTTGCTGATTGCCTTGTGCCCACCAGTCTATTTTCCCTCTAATCACTCTGACATCAATGCAAATCTAATCTAAAATATATTCAAACACTTCATGAGAGCCCATCAGCTCATGTTGCTCAACATTTCTATAGGCTATGCATGATAAAACAGAGTAATGGCCTCTATTAAAAAGAAGAGGCACTCATCAGACTTCTATAGGCTAGGAATACTACATTTATTTCTCAACTTTCCTGATATTAAGCACATTGCTTATCTTTACAACAGGAGTATAGCCTACTTGTCTGGAATGAAAATGAACCACGGAAAAGTGTCTTCCACTCGCTATTTAAGTGCATAGATGACATATTTTTTCCCCCTGCCCCTGTTTCGAGACAGGTGCATGATAATGGTCCATTCTAAATCAAAAACGGATTTCGAACATATGATTTAGTATATGTAAAGACCAAATTAAATCAAGAATAGGGTGACAATATTAGCCTATCATTTATGAATTATATATTATCACTTGTGAATGATGCCCAGTGTAAGGCAAGAAGTGACGCATACCTTTTTTTGCAACTTTTTCAAATCATAGTTCCACACATCAGGTAGCCCAGCCCATAGGGCTATATGTTTTGACAAGGTTTGTATCACAACTAAAGTGGACAAATATCTTCTTTAAATTTAGAATATTAACCTTTCTGATCTCCCCATCCCGGATCCGGGTTCGTGAATACAGACTCAAGCTCATTACCATAACGCAACGTTAACTATTCATGAAAATCGCAAATGAAATGAAATAAATATGCTAGCTCTCAAGCTTAGCCTTTTGTTAACAACACTGTCATCTCAGATTTTCAAAATATGCTTCTCAACCATTGCAAAACAAGCATTTGTGTAACAGTATTGATGGCTAACGTAGCATTTAGCATTAGCATTCAGCTGGCAACATTTACACAAAAAAACAGAAAAGCATTCAAAAAAATCATTTACCTTTGAAGAACTTCAGATGTTTTCAATGAGGAGACTCTCAGATAGCAAATGTTCAGTTTTTCCTGAAAGATGATTTGTTTAGGACAAATCGCTCCGTTTTCTGCGTCACGTTTAGCTATGAAAAAACCCCTGTATCCAGGATTGTGTAAATCTATCAGCAAGCTCATTAGCATAACACAACGTTAACTATTTATGAAAATCGCAAATGAAATGAAATAAATATGCCATCTCTCAAGCTTAGCCTTTTGTAAACAACACTGTCATCTCAGATTTTCAAAATATGCTTCTCAACCATAGGAAAACAATCATTTGTGTAAAAGTAGCTAGCTAGAGTTAGCATTTCGCGTTAGCATTTAGCGTTAGCATTAGCGTTAGCATCCAGCACGCAACATTAACAAAAACATAAAAGCCTTCAAATAAAATCATTTACCTTTGAAGAACTTCTGATGTTTTCAATGAGGATACTCTCAGTTAGATAGCAGATGCTCAGTTTTTCCAAAAAGATTCCTTGTGTATTAGAAATAGCTCCGTTTTATACATCACATTTGGCTACCAAAAAAAATCCATAAATTCAGTCCTCAAAACGCAAACTTTTTTCCAAATTAACTCCATAATATCGACTGAAAACATGGCAAACGTTGTTTAGAATCAATCCTCAAGGTGTTTTTCACATATCTCTTCATTGATACATCGTTCTTGGAAACATGCTTTCTCTCCTGAATCCCAGGAGAAAATGCCTGCACCTGAAGATTACGCACAAATTTAGACAAAGGACACCGGGCGGACCTCTGGAAAATGTAGTCTCTTATGGCCAATCTTCCAATGATATGCCTACAAATACGTCACAATGCTGCTAAGACCTTGGGCGAACGACAGAAAGTGTAGGCTCATTCCTTGCGCAATCACAGCCATATAAGGAGAGAATGGAAAACAGAGCTTCAGAAATTCTGCTAATTCCTGGGTGATGCATCATCTTGGTTTCGCCTGTAGAATGAGTTCTGGGGCACTTACAGACAAAATCTTTGCAGATTCTGAAACGTCAGAGTGTTTTCTTTCCAAAACTGTCAAGAATATGCATAGTCGAGCATCTTTTCGTGACAAAATATCGCGCTTAAAACGGGAACGTTTTTTATCCAAAAATGAAATAGCGCCCCTAGAGCTCTAAGAGGTTAATCTGCTTTACAATGGGTGTAGAGCCCAATTGGCATTCATACACAGCACATGAGTTTCAAGTTAGTGGAAGATAATTTTCACCATAAAAATGCCCCTTTATAATAAAAGGGGCATAATCACATTTGTGGTCACTTTTGATAATGGTGTTTTCCCGCTAATGGCACATTCGTGCTCATAGCCTACTGCCGTGTGCGCATTGCTGCGCTAATAATGTGAAGAAATTTCCTAATAGTCTATGATCATTTTAAGATAAACATTGCGTCATCCTGATTGCATAAAAACATGATTTTTTATGCTAGTGGTTGTATTGATTTGGGATCTATCTAATGGCTGACAAAAAGTAAATGTGGACAGTTCGTCCAATATCTTCAATATGCACCCGATGTGTCTGTCTTCACTTGTAGCCTGTGAGAAAGACCCAACCACGTGACGGAGAGCCATGTGAGTGAGAGGTGCTTTGTCAAGAGTGTGCAAAGTTGTCATCAACACAAAGGGTGGCTACTTTGAAGAATCTCAAATCTCAAATATATTGTGATTTGTTTAACACTTTTTTGGTTACTACATGATTCCACATGTGTTAATTAATAGTTTTGATGTCTTCACTCTTCACTAAAATCTAAAAAATAGTAAAAAATAAAGAAAAAAACATGGAATGAGTAGGTGCGTCCAAACCTTTAACTGGTACTGTATATCAATAAAAATTATGATGATTCATGAATTCGACTGGCTGAGAAAAGCTGCCAGACTGTCTGTCTAGTCCCGACTCCCTACACGATCATTAGGCTACAATAGGAAAGCTGCAGATCAAATGTCAATATTAAAACAATGTGCAAATATTGTAGAGAGAGACAGCAAGGTTAATACAAATCTCCACTTTTGAAAACCAAATGCTAGTCTTAAATAAATGGGAGATCATTTTGAGATGCTTTTTACATTGGAGATCAAGTTAATAAATTAACTGGCTGGGCTGATGAGAAAGTGGACTGCACAGTCAGATGGAATAGTGAATAAGCATTTCAATGTCATAGCCTTAGCCGGTGGTAGCCTAACTTGTGGGACATGGTTTAAACCAATCAGCATTCAGGATTAGACCCACCCATTGTATAATTGTCATACTTGAGTAAACGTAAAGATACCTTAATAGAAAATGACTCAATTAAAAGTGAAAGTCACCCACCAAAATACTGCTCGAGTAAAAGCCAAAAAAAGGTTTTAAATATACTTAAGTATCAAAAGTAAATGTAATTGCTAATATATACTTAAGTATCAAAAGTATAAATCCATTTATTAAGCAAACCAGATGGCACCATTTTCTTGTTTTTTAAATTGATGGATAGCCAGGGGCACACTCCAACACTTAGACATAATTTACAAATGAAGCATTTGTGTTTAGTGAGTCAGTCAGATCAGAGCCAGTAGAGATGACCAGGGTTGTTCTCTTGATATATGCATTGGTCCATTTTCCTGTCCTGCTAAGCATTCAAAATGTATGAAGTACTTTTGGGTGTCAGGGATGAAGTATGTGTCACGACTTCCGCCGAAGTCGGTCCCTCTCCTTGTTCAGGCGGCGTTCGGCGGTCGACGTCACCGGCCTTCTAGCCATCGCTGATCAGTTCATGTAAATAACTAGCTAGGCAGCTACTTAATTCTTTGGCGAAAGCTAGTGAGGCTTGACCAGACCAAGTTATTTGTTATGAAGATAGTCACAATAAGGATTAGCCACACGCGTGGCATTTGCGGTTCAACTTCAAAATGAAAGTCTCTCTTTGAAAGTGACGCAGAAGGTTGCAATTGGTGCCATATATAGGTAACGGTCCAAACACTTAAAAGACACACCCTCATCCACTTACCCTCGCCTTATGCCCTTGGGGGAATCCTCGTCGCCATCTTGGAGGGTGGTCCAAATGAGTAGCCAAGCAAAGGAAGTTTGCAACGTAAGCCACTCAGCCCTCGTTTTTTTTTTGTCGGCTTTGCGTGTGTACAATTATGTTCACTCCGGGGCCTGAAATTCCCCATAATTCAATTCGTACATCCACTAAGAAGAGTCTCTGACAACTTAAAAACAACATCAATGGAGAAGTCACATGATTTTGACTGGCTCAGAAAAAGTAGTCTCATCTCCTCTGGGCACCTTCCACACTATATATGATAGTACAGAGATTTAAATTCTGCCCCCCACCCCCCACTGTTAATAGGCATAGGTGTGTCTGTCATGGCCAATACAGCAGAGCTTGGACTCGTCTAATCAGCATTCAGGATCCAAAACAACCAGTTTTATGAAGCATAATAACTATTTGGTCTATGACGTGTAGAAATAGGAATCATATGACATATTGAACATTCTGGACTATGCTGTCTATCATAGACTACAGTGATATTTTCTATTTGATTTAAAATGTGAGTTGTGATATCACAAGAACCTACCATTATTACCCCTCTGTCCATCCCCATTATTACCCCTCCTTCCTCTGTCCAGCTCCATTATTACACCATTATTACCCCTCCATCCTCTGTCCAGCCCCATTATTACCCCTCTGTCCAGCCCCATTATTACCCCTCTGTCCATCCCCATTATTACCCCTCCTTCCTCTGTCCAGCTCCATTATTACCCCATTATTACCCCTCCTTCCTCTGTCCAGCCCCATTATTACCCCTCTGTCCATCCCCATTATTACCCCTCCTTCCTTTGTCCAGCTCCATTATTACCCCATTATTACCCCTCCTTCCTCTGTCCAGCTCCATTATTACCCCATTATTACCCTTCCATCCTCTGTCCAGCCACATTATTACCCCTCCTTCCTCTGTCCAGCGCCATTATTACCCCATTATTACCCCTCCTTCCTCTGTCCAGCTCCATTATTACCCCATTATTACCCCTCTTCCTTTGTCCAGCTCCATTATTACCCCATTATTACCCCTCCATCCTCTGTCCAGCCCCATTATTACCCCTCCATCCTTTGTCCAGCCCCATTATTACCCATCCTTCCTTTGTCCAGCTCCATTATTACCCCATTATTACCCTTCCATCCTCTGTCCAGCCCCATGATTACCCCTCTTTCCTCTGTCCAGCTCCATTATTACCCCATTATTACCCTTCCATCCTCTGTCCAGCTCCATTATTACCCCTCCTTCCTCTGTCCAGCTCCATTATTACCCCATTATTACCCCTCCTTCCTCTGTCCAGTTCCATTATTACCCCTCCTTCCTCTGTCCAGCTCCATTATTACCCCATTATAACCCCTCCTTCCTCTGTCCATCTCCATTATTACCCCATTATTACCCCATTATTACCCCTCCTTCCTTTGTCCAGCCCCATTGTTACCCCTCCTTCCTTTGTCCAGCTCCATTATTACCCCATTATTACCCTTCCATCCTCTGTCCAGCCCCATTATTACCCCTCCTTCCTTTGTCCAGCTCTATTATTACCCCATTATTACCCCTCCATCCTCTGTCCAGCCACATTATTACCCCTCCTTCCTTTGTCCAGCTCCATTATTACCCCATTATTACCCTTCCATCCTCTGTCCAGCCCCATTATTACCCCTCCTTCCTTTGTCCAGCCCCATTGTTACCCCTCCTTCCTTTGTCCAGCTCCATTATTATCCCATTATTACCCTTCCATCCTCTGTCCAGCCCCATTATTACCCCTCCTTCCTTTGTCCAGCTCTATTATTACCCCATTATTACCCCTCCTTCCTCTGTCCAGCTCCATTATTACCCCTCCATCCTCTGTCCAGACCCATTATTACCCCTCCATCCTTTGTCCAGCTCCATTATTACCCCTCCATCCTTTGTCCAGCTCCATTATTACCCCTCCATCCTTTGTCCAGCTCCATTATTACCCCTCCATCCTTTGTCCAGCTCCATTATTACCCCTCCATTCTCAATCCAGCCCCATTATTACCCCTCCATCCTTTGTCCAGCCCCATTATTACCCCTCCATCCTCTGGCCAGCCCCATTATTACCCCTCCATCCTTTGTCCAGCCCCATTATTACCCCTCCATCCTCTGTCCAGCCCCATTATTACCCCTCCATCCTTTGTCAAGCCACATTATTACCCCTCCATCCTTTGTCCAGCCCCATTATTACCACATTATTACCCCTCCATCCTTTGTCCAGCCCCATTATTACCCCTCCATCCTTTGTCCAGCCCCATTATTACCACACTATTACCCCTCCATCCTTTGTCCAGCCCCATTATTACCCCTCCATCCTTTGTCCATCCCCATTATTACCACATTATTACCCCTCCATCCTTTGTCCAGCCCCATTATTACCCCTCCTTCCTTTGTCCAGCTCCATTATTACCACATTATTACCCCTCCTTCCTTTGTCCAGCTCCATTATTACCCCATTATTACCCTTCCATCCTCTGTCCAGCCACATTATTACCCCATTATTACCCCTCCATCCTCTGTCCAGCCACATTATTACCCCTCCATCCTTTGTCCAGCCCCATTATTACCCCATTATTACCCCCCCATCCTTTGTCCAGCCCCATTATTACCCAATTATTACCCCTCCATCCATTGTCCAGCCCCATTATTCCTCCTCCATCCTTTGTCTAGCTCCATTATTACCCCTCCATCCTCTGTCCAGCCCCATTATTACCCCTCCATCCTTTGTCCAGCTCCATTATTACCCCTCCATCCTTTGTCCAGCTCCATTATTACCCCTCCATCCTCTGTCCAGCCCCATTATTACCCCTCCATCCTTTGTCCAGCCCCATTATTACCCCTCCATCCTCTGTCCAGCCCCATTATTACCCCTCCATCCTTTGTCCAGCCCCATTATTACCCCTCCATCCTTTGTCTAGCTCCATTATTACCCCTCCATCCTCTGTCCAGCCCCATTATTACCCCTCCATCCTTTGTCCAGCTCCATTATTACCCCTCCATCCTTTGTCCAGCTCCATTATTACCCCTCCATCCTCTGTCCAGCCCCATTATTACCCCTCCATCCTTTGTCCAGCCCCATTATTACCCCTCCATCCTCTGTCCAGCCCCATTATTACCCCTCCATCCTTTGTCCAGCCCCATTATTACCCCTCCATCCTCTGTCCAGTCCCATTATTACCCCTCCATCCTTTGTCCAGCCCCATTATTAACCCTCCTTCCTCTGTCCAGCCCCATTATTACCCCTCCATCCTTTGTCCAGCCCCATTATTACCCCTCCTTCCTCTGTCCAGCCCTATTATTACCCCTCCATCCTCTGTCCAGCTCCATTATTACCCCTCCATCCTTTGTCCAGCTCCATTATTACCCCTCCATCCTTTGTCCAGCCCCATTATTACCCCTCCTTCCTCTGTCCAGACCCATTATTACCCCTCCATCCTCTGTCCAGCCCCATTATTACCCCTCCATCCTTTGTCCAGCTCCATTATTACCCCTCCATCCTTTGTCCAGCCCCATTATTACCCCTCCATCCTCTGTCCAGCCCCATTATTACCCCTCCATCCTTTGTCCAGCCCCATTATTAACCCTCCTTCCTCTGTCCAGCCCCATTATTACCCCTCCATCCTTTGTCCAGCCCCATTATTACCCCTCCATCCTTTGTCCAGCCCCATTATTACCCCTCCTTCCTCTGTCCAGCTCCATTATTACCCCTCCATCCTCTGTCCAGCCCCATTATTACCCCTCCATCCTTTGTCCAGCTCCATTATTACCCCTCCATCCTTTGTCCAGCTCCATTATTACCCCTCCATCCTCTGTCCAGCCCCATTATTACCCCTCCATCCTTTGTCCAGCCCCATTATTACCCCTCCATCCTCTGTCCAGCCCCATTATTACCCCTCCATCCTTTGTCCAGCCCCATTATTACCCCTCCTTCCTCTGTCCAGACCCATTATTACCCCTCCATCCTTTGTCCAGCCCCATTATTAACCCTCCTTCCTCTGTCCAGCCCCATTATTACCCCTCCATCCTTTGTCCATCCCCATTATTACCACATTATTACCCCTCCATCCTTTGTCCAGCCCCATTATTACCCCTCCTTCCTTTGTCCAGCTCCATTATTACCACATTATTACCCCTCCTTCCTTTGTCCAGCTCCATTATTACCCCATTATTACCCTTCCATCCTCTGTCCAGCCACATTATTACCCCATTATTACCCCTCCATCCTCTGTCCAGTCACATTATTACCCCTCCATCCTTTGTCCAGCCCCATTATTACCCCATTATTACCCCCCCATCCTTTGTCCAGCCCCATTATTACCCAATTATTACCCCTCCATCCATTGTCCAGCCCCATTATTCCTCCTCCATCCTTTGTCTAGCTCCATTATTACCCCTCCATCCTCTGTCCAGCCCCATTATTACCCCTCCATCCTTTGTCCAGCTCCATTATTACCCCTCCATCCTTTGTCCAGCTCCATTATTACCCCTCCATCCTCTGTCCAGCCCCATTATTACCCCTCCATCCTTTGTCCAGCCCCATTATTACCCCTCCATCCTCTGTCCATCCCCATTATTACCCCTCCATCCTTTGTCCAGCCCCATTATTACCCCTCCATCCTCTGTCCAGCCCCATTATTACCCCTCCATCCTTTGTCCAGCCCCATTATTAACCCTCCTTCCTCTGTCCAGCCCCATTATTACCCCTCCATCCTTTGTCCAGCCCCATTATTACCCCTCCATCCTTTGTCCAGCCCCATTATTACCCCTCCTTCCTCTGTCCAGCCCCATTATTACCCCTCCATCCTCTGTCCAGCTCCATTATTACCCCTCCATCCTTTGTCCAGCTCCATTATTACCCCTCCATCCTTTGTCCAGCCCCATTATTACCCCTCCTTCCTCTGTCCAGACCCATTATTACCCCTCCATCCTCTGTCCAGCCCCATTATTACCCCTCCATCCTTTGTCCAGCTCCATTATTACCCCTCCATCCTTTGTCCAGCCCCATTATTACCCCTCCATCCTCTGTCCAGCCCCATTATTACCCCTCCATCCTTTGTCCAGCCCCATTATTACCCCTCCATCCTTTGTCCAGCCCCATTATTACCCCTCCTTCCTCTGTCCAGCTCCATTATTACCCCTCCATCCTCTGTCCAGCCCCATTATTACCCCTCCATCCTTTGTCCAGCTCCATTATTACCCCTCCATCCTTTGTCCAGCTCCATTATTACCCCTCCATCCTCTGTCCAGCCCCATTATTACCCCTCCATCCTTTGTCCAGCCCCATTATTACCCCTCCATCCTCTGTCCAGCCCCATTATTACCCCTCCATCATTTGTCCAGCCCCATTATTACCCCTCCATCCTCTGTCCAGACCCATTATTACCCCTCCATCCTTTGTCCAGCCCCATTATTAACCCTCCTTCCTCTGTCCAGCCCCATTATTACCCCTCCATCCTTTGTCCAGCCCCATTATTACCCCTCCATCCTTTGTCCAGCCCCATTATTACCCCTCCTTCCTCTGTCCAGCCCCATTATTACCCCTCCATCCTCTGTCCAGACCCATTATTACCCCTCCATCCTCTGTCCAGCCCCATTATTACCCCTCCATCCTTTGTCCAGCCCCATTATTACCCCATTATTACCCCTCCATCCTTTGTCCAGCCCCATTATTATCAAAAACTGCAAAGCTCAAAGGAATGTTTTTCTAGAAATCAAATAGGGCAAGCCAACTAAATGTGTTGCCCATCCACATCTCTCAAGACAACTGGAGCACATGGCCAACCACTCTTAAATAGCAGCTGGGCCAGTACAGGTGAAACACCTTCCCACTAACGAGGTGGCAACTAGCACAGGTGTAACACATCCTGACTAATGAGGTGACACATATCTGTGCACCCTACGTGCTAAAGTGCTATAGGTGCTAAAGTCCAACCTCAAAACATACATGTAAAAATCTAAGTCTGTAACAGCTCCTAGCTGCTGAGTTAAAATGTATTTGTTTTATGTTGTCAGTTGATAAACGACATCAAAACACTAGTTAAATCAGTATTGTGTTCTAGGCTACTTATTTAATCTTCCCATTGTGTTCCGAATGAATGCACTGTAAATGCATAAAGAATGGTCTAGGTAATCCTTGGGTGGACTGATTTAATAATGGTATGGTGTCATGTGACGCCTCTGGAAAAACTATCGCTGCTGAACTTCATGGAATCAATATGGCCGGCGTTAGCTGAATTGCTAAATGTACAATTTATATGAGATGGAGTAGTTTTTTATACAACCAAACACCACATGATATGTATACAGGTCACAAAATATACAGTCAGCTCGACTTCCACTACACTTGTGACAGGGTTCCGTTTGTGTTTCGATAAATCTAAGGAGTAGGCCTGAACAGTGACCAGTCACTCAAGCAAATGTCAGCGTCTGTGACAGGCAGCAGCGAAGTACTGTGACTGTATCCGTCCGGTATAGTGGGAGTGTAGTGCATTAATTCTAAGCCTCTGGTTATAGCCTACTCCCCTGCCTATTCGTCGCTCTTCGTTGACCGTAACACAACACCGTCCGTTTCCCCACCGTTTTATCTCGTTTTAGGGGATGCACCTGATATGCGTTCTGGGCCAAGAAGCGTTGTAATCAATGTGTCCATCAATATGCTACACATCCCATTGAACCTCACTCTATGGAACGGTTCTCAACTGTGCACAAACCACTCCATCACACTTCTCTAATGGAAAGTTGTTAACGGATATGGATGATTAGTAGGCTATGACAATTACAACTATAATGTATAATTAATATTATAAACCGGAGAGTTTGGGTCTTGGATGCTGATTGGCTTTCGGCTGAAAGCCGTGGTATATCAGACAATATACCAGGGGTATGATGCAAACTACTTGTTTACTGTTATAATTATGTCAGTAACTAGATTATAATAGCAATGAGGCACCTCGGGGGTTTGTAGTATATGGCCAATATACCACGGCATAAGAACAGCCCTCAGTAGTGTAATATTGTAATATAGCCTAATTATTTATTGAGGGCACGAACAATAATGGGCAAATAATACTACTAATATTTCTAATTATTATTTTTATTTGGGCGTCTTTTAGTCCGTGTGAAAGGACAATTGTATGTGGCCTGGAAATTTTGGGGCATTAGAATCTTCTTCAGTTGTCTTGAATATAATGTTGTACTACTTCCTTGTCAACAGAAGTCCTATCTATGCGACTTTATAGATAAAAAAATATAGGAAAAACGAGTGAAACAAAACCAAACGGTTGTAATTACATCGGTGTGCCTTGTGCTATTCAGCTGACTCCGATGACTGCTGAGTAGGCTGTCAGCATGCATAAACATGAGTGAGTTTGGTATCAAAACACTGAATACATTTTATAGGTGTAGGTCATGTAACATCTGTATCACAGAATAAAATGAAAGGCTGCACCTTAAAATAACTTCCGTCAAGGTTTCAGTGACGACGGTAAAAATGTTCTAAATTAGTTTACAGGTAATATATTGCCTTTGATCCGTTAATATCTGCATATTATGGAATGTGGCTTTATTGACAGTTTATCGATTAGATCAGGTCCAGCAGCTGATAATTTATACGGTTATTGATTACTGTCAAGGGTACGGTTTTATTGATCACAAATAGTATTACCTTTCATCCACAATAACGTTTAGTCTACTGACGAAACGAAACATTATTTCTTTTTTTATTTTACCTTTATTTAACTAGGCAAGTCAGTTAAGAACAAATTCTTATTTTCAATGACGGCCTAGGAACAGTGGGTTAACTGCCTGTTCAGGGGTAGAACAGCACCAATTACCTTATACAGGCCTAGAAATAAATGTGTCTTTCTCATATCCTTATATCCATGTCCTTTAAAGCTAGATATGGGTATTATGTCAACATGTCCGCAAAGGTTTTAATTTAACATGTTGCTTGGTTAGGAGACTAGCCCAATCATAAAACAATAGCCTACATTCGTGGAATTGTATAATTAAAAATATATATCTAAATGTCTTTTAGAAAACAACAGCATTGAGTATAAAATTTGGTCCTTAGTTTGTTCTTCATAATTTGCTCAAATCTAAATTTAACAGGAAAACATTATCAGATTAAATAACAAAGAATGTAAACCCATGACAAAACAATGAATAAATAACATTATGAGGCGAATTATATTGTCTAGAATTACATTTCAATTTAATACTTAATTTTTTAAGTAATCTTGCATTTAAATACCTATCTGACATATACTATATATAGTAATATTTGACAATTATTTATAGAACAATGCAAATGTAAATCAGTCCTACATATGCGTAATTTGACGCATGGGCATGAACTGAATGAAGATTTATTAGTACAGAATAATCACATATTCCAATGATTTCTAGTTTAAAGGTCAGGCGAAATCCATAGATAAAGTGTAAGGGCCCACACAATATGTTACCTGGTGGATTGTCTAACAACAGGCTACTCCAGTGCTTGGATGAGAGAGGTCTCCATTTGCGTAGTCTCACTTTGTATATACTGTTATACAATATTGTAAACCGGATGCATTGAGAAAAACCGTGCAAAAATATTACATTGCGTAAAGCTTGCATTGGGCTCGGTGAAAGATATGCCCGGAAGTTTTTCAGGCACATCTCAAGTTAAAATTCAGCCTTGAACTGAATAGTCAGTATGACTGCTTAGAGGACTTATTAGTTTATGTATTTGAGGTAAGCTCAAGTGACCTATTCGGCTTTCTGTCTACTGGACACTTGTTTACATGTCGAAAACATTGCACAAGTCCATTGGTATATTGTTCTAAGAATTAAACAGCATGACTATACTTGTACAATTACAAGTACTGCAAGGATGTTATCTGCACCGAAGCCTAAAGTCAGCAGCAATTGTTACAGTCAGTATAATACCACTCATATAACCAAAGAGAAAATTGGATATAACCACAGAAATTACACCTGCAACGTCTTTAGCTCCTTTGTAAAAGTCGATAGGGAAGTGTGAAAGACAGAGAGAGAGAGAGCGAGAGGGAGAGAAAAAGTGGAATGCAGTGCAGAAATCCACTATTGTTTAGTTTGTTTCCATTGCAGTTTGCAGTAATGTTCCCATAAACTGTCTTTCCAGCATTAAATCAACACATTGCATTGTATTTATAACCACATGTTCTGTTTCGCCCAGCTAATGCCGACAGAGATTTGTAACATCTTATGCCCAAAACATTAACAACCTTTCCGCCCCTCTTTAGGCACACATGCTGCACTCATACCAAGCTAGTTAACATTCGGATTTGAGCTGTTGGAGAAAGCGAGAGAAAGTCAAGAGCAAAACCGTGCACTTCCCCGGAATTAAAATATTTGGTTTGTGAGAAACAAAGTATTTGGTGTTACTCCTACCCAAACACAGACGGCATTATGGGGCATGGTTGTTTTGAGTATCCATTAAAATGTTTGCTAATTATAAAGAGAGAGGACTGAATACAATAACTTTTTGGTCCCATGAGCCAACAAGGTGTGATTCTTACCACTCAAGAAAAACCCTTGGTTATACACACATTTTTACGAATGCCTATATAAATGCACACTTTGAATAGCATCTTGCTTATATCTGAATTCACATTTATTTATACCTTTATTTAACTAGGCAAGTCAGTTAAGAACAAATTCTTATTTACAATGACGGTCAAGGAACAAGGTTAACTGCCTTGTTCAGGGGCAGAACGACACAGAACGACACACGACTATGGGTAGCCTAGTGGTTAGAGCATTGGACTAGTAACCGAAAGGTTGCAAGTTCAAAACATCGAGCTGACAAGGTAGAAATCTGTCGTTCTGCCCCTAAACAGGCCCTTATTGAAAATACAAATGTGTTCTTAGCTGACTTGCTTAGTTAAATAAAGTTTTTTTTTTTTTTTTTAATCGGTTACTGTCCCAACGCTCGAACCACTAGCTCTACCTGCGGTCCGACACAGTGTCAAAACAGTTTTTTTATTGTGAATATCACATTCGAAACACGGAATTGGTTCGATGCATCTCACATGTATTATCCCGCAAGGTATCCATATGGCGCATAGAAGGGATCTTATTTGAACAGAGAGATTAAACTATGTAAGGACAAAAAAATGAAGACCGACAATTCCTGAAAAAGGGAATATGTCAATGTTGTTTTTAGACATATTCAACAAGACTTTGAAAGTATAAGAGATTGGTTGATGGGAGGTGGTGGCTTAAAGCTATTCAAACTAAGTGCCATCTTTCAACACGTTTCTAGTTTTGTATTTGTCTCTGTGAACACCACACTTTTGTTCTCATTTGCGGGAGGAAAGATGAAGTGTCATCACTTGAACATCAAGCTCCGTTATGGTCTACGTCATTTTGGTCAGCTTTTTTTGATAATAGTCATGTGTAAAAGAGTAACACGCATGGGCACCGGGGTTGTGAACCTATAAGGAGGCTGCGTTTAGACAGCAGCCCAATTATGTTTGTTTTTCTCTCACTAATTGGTATTTTTAAAAATCAGATCAGATCCGACTGGGGCAGTGGTCTAAGACACTGTGTCTCACTACAGAGGCGTCACTGCAGTACCTGGTTCGAATCCATGCTGCATCATATCCGGCCGTGATTGGGAATCCCATAGAGCGGTGCACAGCGTCGCCCGGGATAGGCCGTAATTGTGAATAGGAATTTGCTCTTAACTGCCTTGCCTAGTTAAATAAAATATGTGATTGGTCAAAAGACCAATTATTGTGAAACATATCAGAATTGGGTTGCCTGTGTACCCAAAATACCCATCTTAAAACACGAACCCAACAACGCAAGCAAAACGTATAAAGTCAAAAATGCTTTTAGGTTTTCAAATACTTTGTAGGCTACTTTGACAATTGTTCTGGTCATATTACATTTCGAGAAATGATATAGACCCAGGTCTTGGCTTATTGCAAGAAAAATAGAAAACAACCAGGTCATATTGCGCTGCCTTTGCATCCGGTTTATAGGGTATAGGTATAGCCTGCTTGATATACTAATCATAACTCAGATGCATAACACGTCTCTTTTCACGCTAGACATTCTGTTGCCTTTCCGAAATAATTAATCAAGGGCTCCTCCTATTCTTGACGCACCTGTTGACATTAAGGTCAACAATAGTTTTAAATGTGAGTTCTAAAGCATTTAACGTCTCAGGTGGTGTTTTCCATCATACGATATATTTCTTAATGGACAACTGTGATATGCAAAAACAGACTCGACAAAAATTAATTGCTATGTTTCAAAGAAAAAGCGGAAATATTTCAAATTAAACAAGTTCTCCTGTTTATTCGTTATAATTGTAAAGTGTATATAAAACTGTAGTGGGATCTATTTGTTTATGTTTAGTTATTAATCGCAGAGTTTACACGCAGTCTCTCTCCAAATGATTTCAAAATACAAATAATAAAATATAATAGTCTGTAATCGTTAACATTCGGCTCTCATGATAGTAAAACACTTAGCGATGATAACCCAAAACAAAAACAAACTGAATGGGGCTCTCTTGGAAAACCTATGTGTAAACGAAAGGACATGGGGCATACCTGACTTGGAGTTTATGCATCTCTTGATATGTATCCCTTAAAATAAGAACGATAATTGTAACACGAATTAAGACATTTTATTGTTATCGTTTTCAACAGTATGACATGTTATTACATTCCGGTAAAATACCATTCAGTCCAGCCTGTTCAGCTAAACGCCTACCATCTCACCTCTCACGGCGTGTGTCACATTTTTCCGACTCTGTTCTTTCCTTTTGCCTCAAGTGCCTGAAGCTTTTCTCAAACATCCATGTGCACTCAGAAAGGTCTTTCCCAACAGGGTCCCATGTTTAAGAGCCGAGTTCGACCAGGTTAGACGACATAGGGTTCAGTATAGTGTCGTGCAAAGAGTGATGATGGTGCACGGAGTCAAGGCTGGACACGAGGATGGCGCTAGGCCCAGGTGGAGGCGCGAGGCCGTGCATCTGCAGCCCGGAGTTTGAAGCGAGGAGCATTGCCGGGCTCGAGGAAATGTGATCCGGAGTCCCTGAGGGCGTTTTGTCGTCGTCTGAGCTCCCCAAAAGTGTTTTATTTCCATTCATGGAAGAAGTCAATGGGTTGTGGCTGTTGGTGTTGGAGTTTTCGTTGTTTTCCCTGTAGAAAGGAAAGATAATAATATAGTAAAGTATAACGTAGCCTACATCATTCCGCATTGTCATGTAGCCATTACAAACATGCATTCGCTTGCAAACGACACATAGGCCTGCCTATAGGCTCATCATAATTATCCTGAGTTGTTAGATTAAACATGTAGTATTAGTACAGTTTTTAATTGACACGTTTCAGGCCTGTAGACTAAAATGAACTGGTAAATGAGAAGTGTAGGTTATGTCGTCGCTGTCATTGGCCTATGCTGTATTTTTATAAGAAGTTGTAGCAGGCTATGTAGCTATTAAAATAACAATGTGTGAAACTCATGAGTCAAAGCCTATTTGAAACTAGGATCAGTGTTCGATTTTCTTGCATCATCTAGTCTCATTATGCAGATCTTGTTTGTAATAAAAACTGGACTATGTAATATTTAATAGACACATATGGCCAACTATATGCACTTGTCACAAGCGCGTTAAGTCCGCATGGCACTTATTTTGGAATTTGTGAATGCAATGGACACACACACACACACACACACACACACACACACACACACACACACACACACACACACACACATACATACATACATACATACATACATACATACATACATACATACATACACACACACACTAGGCAATTTATTTTATATTTATAACTAAACTGTTATTATATAATTATCTAATTAGACTCTGAATTGCATTTTGCCATTTCTAAACATATTTTATCAAACAACACGTACCCTATAATGAGGACGAATAAATAGACACATTTGTCATTACCGTATTCCATCAAGTCAACGTTAGGAAAAAAATGTTGAGCCATTTGAATGATATCTAAACTGGTCTATACGGTTAGTTTGGGCTTATATGGGTATGAAGGCATAAGGTCAAACCTCAACTGTGTATACACAGGCTGGCAGGCGTTAATGACAGACCTAATTATTGCTAAAAGTGTATTAGGCATAGATTCACAGTCACGGCGCAATGACTCATGGTTTTAAAGTGGAAAGGCATGATTTACGCAGTGGTTTCAGCTTGAATTAGTCACCAGCGGGTGAAAGAAGACACCCTCTGAGTGAACACCTGACTAAAGACATTAAAGGTCCTCTTTACAGTAGGCCTATAATTTCGAAACTTTGAAATGTACAAACAGCTCAGTAAGCAATAGCAAAATAACTACCACCTACTAGCAGAATATCAACATCTTGACATTCAAGGAACATTTTTTGTTGTTGTGCGAAATAGTTAAACCAGGCCTAAATGTACATATGTTCAAGTACTCAGGTTTATATCTTCAAGGGTGATTCCTTATGTTTTCTTTAAAATTCATCCAGTGTTCATATTTCTAAGCATGCGTCAATTAGTCACATGGATAGGTTAAATGGTCAAATAATAGCATGCTATTAGTTTGCTTGTGTTTATCAAAGTTATAATTATTATTAATGATCGCTTATAATAAAATATTACATAATTTAGAATACCCTGGTATGAAATGAGAGGATAGTATGTATGAGTCGGTTTCTCCTACCAGATAATCCAGGGTAAAGTCAGCTTCCAGACTTTTACGCACACATAAACATTGAAACAAATGTACCAATAAGACAAAGAGTAAACATTTACTTACTCGTACCTTTCCTTAGCTTCTGCCGCGCGGTCTCTTTGCCGTCTGTTTTTGAACCAGTTACTGACTTGTGTGGTTGTCAACCCTGTGCCCTCGGCGAGCTCCCTCTTCTCCCGCGGGGAAGGGTAGGGGTTATGCGTGTACCATTCTCTGAGTACGTTCCTGCTCTTCTCTTTGAAACAGTAACTTGTCTCCTCGCCGTCCCAGATAGACCGAGGCAGGGGGAACTTTCTGCGGACGCGGTACTTTCCCACAGCCCCGAGAGGGCGGCCTCGGAGCTTCTCCGCCTCGATGTAGTGTGCTTTGAGCCAAAGCTGTTGCAGCTTCGGGTGATTGTGAGGGGAAAATTGGTGGCTCTCAAGGATTTTATAAAGCTCTCTGAAATTGCCTCTGTGAAAGGCGACCACAGCTTTAGCTTTGAGAACACTTTCATTTTTGTGGAGGTGCTCACACGCGGGTAAAGACCACAAAAATCGCCCGAGCCGTTCGATGTTTCCACCCTGTTGGAGGACCTCGCAGACGCACGCAACTTGCTCTTGCGTAAAGCCAAAAGTTGGAAGCATAGACATGGTTGCTAGTTAATAAACACGTATATTTTGCTCTACTTCCACGTCCTCTGTTATGGCTAAGACAGTAATGCAAGTAGCCTACACTGTAAGTCCACGAACAACCATGAAGTTCTCCAAAAGTAGGCTGTATCAAAATATAAAATCCAATCGAAATGTAAAAACTAAAGTCCCGTTCATGAATGGCAATACAAAATGCATAGCATTCCCATCAAGTATACTGAGAGAAAGAGTTTACTCCTTCCACAGTCGTTGTCCACCTTTTCTATTTCGTTTCAACATAACCTATTCCTGAAGACCAGGCTTGCTCACTAGTTTTAATAATATTATTCTAAGATGGAAAGAAAAGCGATTATGTGAACTGTGATTGGTTGGTTATCTGACCCGTGGATGGCGAGGAAAAGACAATAGTTTTAGTCAAATGATTTTGTCATGGTTACGCTGTCATCCAAAGTAACCAGATATGCTTTGAGGTGGCTACCTGGTCCCACTGACTGATTGTCCCCTTCTATCCAAGCTCGCCTACCAATAGAAATATTGCCCAGATTTTTCCAGTAAATATATTTTTTTTCTCCCAATTTTTGACAGACATTTGAGGCAGCCAAAGAGTGCGAAGCTGTGGAGCAGTGATCCCTTTTTTCTGGGGAGGATGGCGCCAAAGCGCGTAGAAAATGTATACACAGTCTCCACCATTCCTGCTCATTAATGATGTGCCATCTAATGTTTACATTGCAATACGACATTTTATGTAGGCCTACAGCACGCATCTGGCACATCATGGTATAGATATCATACTTAAACTATAGGCTCGGCGTAAATAAACATTGCTGGGGGAACAACACAAATTGTTACCTGAAATATGTGGTATAATTTGACCTGTTTCGACACAGTGACAAAAGTCTATAGATACAGTATTTCCCCAAGTTAAAAAACTTAGGCAAACTGGGGCCACTGTTGACGTGTTCCAGGAATGGGAGACAGTTGAATTAAATAGATTTCTACAACAAAAAAAAACGGTCATAGAAAAGTTCCCAGATTTGAAGACAGTTACCTCACCTTCCAATCGTGGTTTAACCCCTGCTAGATCATGTGCCCATTGACAACATCTGGTGTAATTAACCATGCATTATTTAATACACATGAGGATATGACAAAATACCAAGGCAGGCAGGCAGGCAGGCATCCTGTGGGCACACCACCAGGAACTGTACACTGTGGAATACTGTAGCATTAGGGCAAAAGCACAAGGTGTCTGAATAATAAAACAAACGGTTGAAAGAGGTGTTTTCTGCAAAGACTGGTCTGGGAGAGAGGGGAGGGGACAGCTCGCGCTCTCTAAGGCTTTCTGATGGGAAGGAAAGGTTGAGCTTGATGCCGGTAAGACAAATTAACCTCTTGTTTGGAGATAGTATTTAAGAAATATATGTTAATAGTTCATAAATATAGATCTTCTATCTCCCGATAAAAATAATTATTCTGACTGAGAGTGCCTAGGCTACCTGTTGTGGATATGTTATTATCTATTGCCTGGTGGAGTGGAGAATTGACCAGCTCATAGATTTCTATTGCATCACAGGGGGACCTCTTCATAAAGTCAATTTACGCTCACCCGTATCATAACACACTAGGCCAGGTCTCTTTCCATCCACAGATATTAACAGCATCTGAATGATGTGCTTTCTGTAAAATAGAGCGCAAAAAACCTGTTTCAGCTTTCATCCGAAGAGCTTTGTAATTTTGCTGCTAACTTAAGAGCACCTCAGACCACAAGAAAGCTCAGCAAAATTATATTTTGTGTGAAATTATAGAATCACTAACGCGTGTAGTAAAAAAACGAAAGGGTTGTAAAAATAGCAAGACATGAAAACGTGTTCTGCTCTGTGTTGTTTTGCCTTCAATGAAAATTTGCCTTGCCTCTTTCAGGCGAGGGTGTAGCCAGCCCAAGAGTCTCCACAAATCTCAAGCCAAAGTGTAGGCTACTCGTCTAGTCAACACTCAAGGTTAGTACATTTGAATATATAAATATTGCCATTATTGTCAACCATGAATATAGGGCCATTTTCATCGGTTATATTATTTTAAGATTTAAAGATATATTGCCATTCGGCCAGTACTTTGAATTAGGCAAAGCACACATCGCAAATTTGAAAGACACAATTATTAGGCTATACTGGCTCAAAAAGCTCAACAATATTTATGGTCATATTTAGGCTATAGTCCTATGTCTCTATTTCTCTTTAAAATTGTAGTTTAGTTTTACTCTAGCTTAATTCAGACCACTGCGCTCTAAATCAGACCCAGTAAACAAAGCCATTTAATAGCAAGAAAACCAGTCTTTAGTGAAAGGACCGTGGGATGTCTCATATGCACTTGTAGGTTAAAATGCATCCATACTGTAGCCATAAATTACATCATTCATTTTAACATGCTTCTCAGTATTTTATATCATATGATGGCAAATTTCGCCGAATGAAAACACACACTAACTAATTTCCCTTTTATCATCAAGATGAATAATCCTGAAAGAAAACCCTTATCCATGTTATGTTTTCACTCACGGAAGGAGCATACTTTAATAAATTCGCCTGAAGCGAAGTTTGCAAAGTGGTATTTAGGCATTAGCTTGACTGATGCTAATCATCAGGGGACAAGGCTGCTGAAATGGTTATTCTTAGAGGTATACACATTCCCAATGTAATGATATTAGACTGGGCATTAGTTATATACACCTCTGAGTAGTTTGTTCGTCTTCATCCACTTACAGATGTATTATCACATAGGGAAATGTAATAATAATGCTAATACTAATAATACTAATACAACTACTACTTATAATAATAATATTAATAATAATAGTAGGCTACATCTATGCGTAATTAAACAAATATTTGTGGTACTCAATATAAATAGAAGGCCACACGATGCAATTATGTTTAATACATGTTTAATAACATACACAAAATAAACCGTGCATAATAGGCTATAATTTCCAATTGAGTATAATTTCAATCAATGACACGAAATAGTGCTTCAAGTCAAATCTAAAGGAGATGTTGAAGAAACGTTTTCATGGTACAAAAGCAACGAGCACACATGTTTAAAATGAGCACCCAAACATTGTTTGACAGACCGTGCATTGCTTGCTGTTTGGGGTTTTAGGCTGGGTTTCTGTACAGCACTTTGAGATATCAGCTGATGTACGAAGGGCTATATAAATAAATTTGATTTGATTTGACCAGCCACTACCGGCATAAAGCTCCCAGATCGTTTATGATAACTTTTTGGGATGAGCGGGACAACAGTCGTCTGCCCCACTATTTTCCACACCCTTTTTGTTAAATGCTTATGCATAGGATATTTGTCTATTGAGAAAATGTACGAACCTGGCTATAGGCCACATAAACGTTAGGGCTATACAGATCTAGAATAAAATAATATTTAATGAAATTCATTTGAAATTCTGTTCTGAGATGGGCCTTTGTGTATGTCTATGTGAAAAAATAGTTTAAGCTATTAGGAACTGGCATGAACAGAAAACGCTAAGAGCCAACCTGGCGTACATATAAATCAGGCTTACAATTACAGAATAGGCCTATATTGTTCCAACTCCTTGTCAATAGCAATGCAATGCCCTATACAGGTGTAGTGCTCCTTGCGGTTAAAGGTGCGCCTATTCGTTTATTCCTTGCAGGCGGAAAGTGCCCGCTGGGACACTGCGCAGTCACAAGTGCTGATCAAAGCCTCTGCTGCAGGTCGAAGGAACCTGGCAGTGACAGGCCGAATCAAGGTACCGGTCACGCCTTGACAATGTTTGTAAACCTCTTGTTTCCACGGATCAGTTTGATCAGAGCTTGGCTGGACCGGCGTGGCTGGTCTGAGCGGTGATTATTACAATGCTGATGAACCGGGATCGCGTTTCTTCTAATAGTCGCCCCCTATTTTCACAACCTCCCATCGCTAACCCAAAAGCTCTTTGCCACGACCTCCACTAATTGGACTGATTATTGCAATATGTTTTTGGGGAGCGCAGGGTGGAGGCGGGACGTGGCTTTTCCGTTGGCTACCCCGAGACAGGCCCGAAGTGGGTCGATGAGCTGCATTCGTTCAGACATGTCATGTTGAGCAGACAGAGAGAACGAATTAAATCCAGGCGATTGGTGTCTCTACTGTTTAAGGACATAATAATGAGGGACTAGGCAATAATTCAATGTTTATATCTACCTTGTTACCCAATAGGCCTACACAGGAAGGATTATTGGAAGGACTGATGAGATCTTGTCTTAATGTACAGACAGAATAGGCGTTGGCTAAAAAGGTTCACGCAGTGGATGATGGGCTATCACTAACACAGGTCTAGCTGGTTTTTAGTGCTGATTTCAAATTAGACTTATACTAAGGAATACGCCATGTTATCCTGTTCTCATTAAGAAACATATCGAACTATTGATACTATGATAACACTTTACACACTTTACAAGGTTTTCTCTGATTTACAGAATTACCCATGGACTTTCTCTTGGGCATTGGGCATACATCTCAGATCACAGATGAGATGTGCGCCCAAGGCATGAATGAGCGAACACTGGAAGCAACAAGTGTCTTTCTTCAGCCTCTCCACCGGGACTTGAGTGTGGGCCCTGCGCCGCTACTTAGACTAATGAATTCAATCAATCATTTGATTTGATTCCTACCTATTTTCAGTGCTTGCTCGGTTACTTCACCAGTACACTGAGTCTATTATGCATTTCCCCCTCACATGATTAACACGGAACTATACTTTGAAGTGGAGTGCTACTCCAGCTCTCCTGATACTTCACGCTTGGCAACATTTACTGTCCCGGAGACCCAGGCTGCGCGTGACATGTCATGGACCTATCTCTTGTCAGGGCGATATGCGTCGTGTGCAGTTTTGGAAACAAATTTAGCTTGTGACATACAAGGACAAAATATAGCCTATGTTATGGATAATGAAATGTATAATGATGTTTTAGCCTATACCAGAGCCTCTGAAAGTGTGATATTATTATAATTTGTATTATTTTAGGTCAGCGTCTGCGTAAATTGCATATAAAAAAATCAATTTTCACAAACAACCCCAGTCTGAACCGCGTGCGTGACTGTTATGCCAGGAAGATGGCCTTTGAAGAGAGGAGAGCACCCGCGGTCTATATTTTTCCCTACTGACCGGCCTACCTTTCCAAAAACAACAATGCGTTAAGTTGTTTGACAAGGAAACAAACTATTGTCCACATTGATTCTCATAAGGGCTAGGCTAGTCTATAAAGGTAATACTAACAATAAGTACAAATTAGGGTAAACATATAAACAATTAAAAAATAACATTTTAGGGTAGGCCCACTGTAACTTGCTATAGGAACAAAGGGTCAGCTATCAATGAATTACACACATATCTGATTATAAAGATCATGAAGAGGAAGATGAAACACATCCATTATTATTGTTATTTAGATAGATTGTTATGCAACATTACGAATTCATTAGACAGTCCCTAGCAGTAGTACATTCAAATTGCATCCTATTCAAATTGTGTTTTTTTCCTGCAGGTAGGACTATTGCTAATCACGTTCTGATGACACTGTAGAAGGCTCGACTGAGCCAGCATGGCCCATAGAGGGCACATAAAACCTAATGATAACAGGCGCCAACACTGTAAACAATTTCTCAGGTGCCAATGCATCGAGTTCAAAGGCAGATCAGTGAACTACATGGACAAAAAAAACAAACTTAAAATTGACATTTGATTTTGGTCATTCCTTGTGGCACTAGACATTGTGATTTCAATGTCATCTTATTTTGTCTATTGACTTCTCACCCCCTTTATGGCATACTTGTTATTTTAGATGTGAGACTAATACTATATACAGTATAGATTATGATTCCTGACACACATGTTAAATTCCCTGACATATTGGTAAATATACAAATCTTTATATTTCCACCTTCCAAGAAAATAAACCAAACAAATGTACAGTTTTTAGACTGAAAATGTCTGCTCCAGACTGCTCCCACTTCAGACTGCTCCCACTTCAGACTGCTCCCACTCAGACTGCTCCAACTTCAGACTGCTCTCACTCAGACTGCTCCAACTTCAGACTGCTCCCACTCAGACTGCTCCAACTTCAGACTGCTCTCACTCAGACTGCTCCAACTTCAGACTGCTCCCACTCAGACTGCTCCCACTTCAGACTGCTCTCACTCAGACTGCTCCAACTTCAGACTGCTCTCACTCAGACTGCTCCAACTTCAGACTGCTCTCACTCAGACTGCTCCCACTTCAGACTGCTCTCACTCAGACTGCTCCCTCTCAGACTGCTCCCACCCAGACTGTTCTCATTCAGACTGCTCCCACTCAGACTGCTCCTACTTCAGACTGCTCTCACTCAGACTTCTCCTACTTCAGACTGCTCTCACTCAGACTGCTCCTACTTCAGACTGCTCTCACTCGGACTGCTCCTACTTCCGACTGCTCCCACTCAGACTGCTCTTACTTCAGACTGCTCTCACTCAGACTGCTCCTACTTCAGACTGCTCTCACTCAGACTGCTCCTACTTCAGACTGCTCCCACTCAGACTTCTCCTACTTCAGACTGCTCTCACTCAGACTGCTCCTACTTCAGACTGCTCTCACTCAGACTGCTCCCACTCAGACTGCTCCTACTTCAGACTGCTCTCACTCGGACTGCTCCTACTTCAGACTGCTCCCACTCAGACTGCTCCTACTTCAGACTGCTCTCACTCAGACTGCTCCTACTTCAGACTGCTCTCACTCAGACTGCTCCCACTCAGACTGCCCCTACTTCAGACTGCTCTCACTCGGACTGCTCCTGCTCCATATATTCTAATCAGCATTATCAGCCAACTTTTCTTACAAAGCTGTAAATTAATTTTTTCAGAGTTTCGCCAAAGACTGACTCAATTATTATTGTAGTTATTCTAGCATTATTTTTGAATGATCATTAACAGGAGACACTGTTTGTACTCTAGCTACTTATTTTTGTGCATATTGCAACAAGCAACAGAAATGTATCCATTGTTCTCCTGAGTTGACTTTATTGTTTAATGAGCACTAGACTATACTGAACAAAAATATAAATGCAACTTGCATCAATTTCAAAGACTTTACTGAGGTGCAGTTCATATAAGGAAATCACTCAATTTAAATTAATTCATTAGGCTCTAATCTATGGATTTCACATAACTGGGCAGGGGTGCAGCCATGGGTGGGCCTGGGAGGGCATAAGCCCACCCACTTGAGAGCCAGTTCCACCCACTGGGGAGCCAGGCCCAGCCCATCATAATTCGTTTTTCTCACACAAGCACATTATAAAATAAATAAATACTGATCAGCACCCCCCCCCCCCCCCCCTGCACATTTTAAAGTGGTCATTTATTGTCCCCAGCACAAGGTGCACCTGTGTAATGATCGTGCTGTTTAATCAGCTTCTTGATATGCCACACCTGTCAAGTGGATGGATTTTCTTGGCAAAGGAGAAATGCTCACTAACAGGGATGTAAAAAAATTGCACAAAATTTGAGAGAGATAAGCTTTTTGTGCTGATGGAACATTTCTGGGATCTTTTATTTCAGCTAATGAAAAATGGAACCAACACTTTACATGTTGCGTTTCTATTTGTGTTCAGTTTAGATTAAATCACTGGGCGATAAGGAAGGGGTTCTTTACAGTGCCTTCATAATATCCTCTTCTTCCGCATATGGGTATCGGTCAAGATGGATAGGTATACCTGCTGAGTGGGACAGAAAAAGGCCTTTTCCTGGGCGTCTAACAAGTATTGTAGTAGGGTCAACTAAGAGGGCTTCTACCCCAGAGCGCTTCTACTCCAGAGAGTTTCTACCCCAGAGGGCTTGTTACAATCTGATGACAGCTTGTTGTGCTCCTTCCTCTCACATATGACTTCCTGTTCCAGTCTGGGAGGGTATTGACTTCCTCTTCCAGTCTGGGAGGGTATATCTTTACAGAAGGCAGGTTGCTCTCTGGTTAAATAAATCTGTGACATCGCTTATTAATGTTTTCCCCTTATGCACGAACTGCTAAAATCTTTGAAGCTGGAGACTCTTACCTTCCTCACTAGCTTTAAGCTCCAGCTGTCAGAGCAGCTCACAGATCACTGCACCTGTACATAGCTCATCTGTAAAAGCCCATCCAATCTATCTCATCCCCATACTGTATTTATTGATTTATTTATCTTGCTCCTTTGCACCCCAGTGTCTCTACTTGCACATTCATCTTCTGCACATCCTACCATTCCAGTGTTTAATTGCTATATTGTAATTACTTTGCCACCATGGCCTATTTATTGCCTTACCTCTCTTATCCTACCTCATTTGCACATGCTGTATATATCCTTTTCTACTGTATTATTGACTGTATGCTTGTTAATTCTATGTGTAACTGTGTTGTTGTATGTGTCAAACTGCTTTGCTTTTTCTTGGCCAGGTCACAGTTGTAAATGAGAATTTGTTCTCAACTAGCCTACCTGGTTAAATCTGCCCGGAAAGATTTTATTAACATTGATCCACAGTAATTAGCTATGTGCCTAATGCTGAATTTGTATCCATTCCTGTCCTTGCAGTTTTACTGTGATTTGGGGTTTCACTTGAAACTAGGAGTTCACGGGGTGTCACAAGCCATATGGCCAATAAATACTTCCATGATACAGTCAGTAAGCCTACACTGGTGCTGCACCATATAAGTACACACTGCAGGACATACTCTACATGTTTTTGTCATGCAGACCAGTAACCAACTGAACTTTACTCATAATCATGCAATGCTTTACTGTACTTTGAAGGACTGTTTATCTGTTTGCGTGCAGCATTAAATCATGTTCGCCTTCTTCCAGTACAGTGAGTTCATGAGTTCAAGACAACAGCAGTTCTTTCCTAGTTTTCTCCATGTATAGCAGAATAGCATACATTAGAACAACTAATACATTATAACTTTAGAGTTTCTTACACCAATCCTTCTATGGCGGATCCCTCCGTCTGACTAATGTGTGTTTTTAGCATCCAAAACAAATCTCTTTGTCTTTTTTTTTCATAATCATAATGAGTTCCTTCTCAAGCTCTCCGATTGTCCATCAAGCATGTCAGTATTTACAGTGGAGTGCCTTTAATAATGTAATATGAAACCACATGTTGTAGAAATTAGGCAAAACATGTGTGCATTGTAAATGTAAGTATGCACACTTTTTTTTATGTGGAGGAGTTGAATTTTATGATTGCTTTTTAATTCTGCCAGTCTGGCAAATTAAACGCCTGCAAAATTCAGGAAGTTAAGAATTACAATCAATTTGAGTGTGCAACCACAGCCATACACCATTTGAGAGTATTGAGGACTTACAGTGCCTTGCAAAAGTACTCAACCCCTTGGTGTTTTTCCTATTCTGTTGCATTACAACTGGTAATTTAAATATATTTTTATTTGGATTTCATGTAATGGACATACACAAAACAGTCCAAACTGGTGAAGTGAAATGAAAAAAATCTATTGTTTAAAAAAATTCTAAAAAATTATATCGGAAAAGTGGTGTGTGCATATGTTTTCACTCCCTTTGCTGTGAAGCCCCTAAATAAATACTGGTGCAACCAATTACCTTCAGAAGTCACATTATTAGTTAAATAAAGTCCACCTGTTGTCCAATCTAAGTGTCACATGATCTGTCACATGATCTCAGTATATATGCACCTGTTCTGAAAGGCCCCAGAGTCTGCAGCACCACTGAGCAAGGGGCACCACCAAAGAATATAGCACCACAACAAACCTGCCAAGAGAGAGCCACCCACCAAAACTCACAGACCAGGCATGGAGGTTGTTAATCAGAGAGAGACCAAAGATAACCCTGAAGTAGATGCAAAGCTCCACAGCAGAGATTGGAGTATCTGTCTGTAGGACCACAGAGCTGGGTTTTACGGAAGTGTGGCCGGAAAAAAAGCCATTGCTTAAAGAACAAAAATAAGCACACACGTTTGATGTTCACCAAAAGGTATTTGAGAGACTCCCCAAACATATGGAAGAAGGCACTCTGGTCAGATGAGACTTAAATTTAGCTTTTTTGCCTTCAAGGAAAACGCTATGTCTGGCGCAAACAAAACACCTATTATCACCCAGAGAACAACATCCCCACAGTGAAGCACGGTGGTGGCAGCATCATGCTGTGGGGATATTTTTCATCACAGGGACTGAGAAACTGGTCAGAATTGAAGGAATGATGGATGGTGCTAAGTACAGGGAAATTCTTTAGGGAAACCTGTTTCAGTCTTCCAGAGATTTGAGACTGGGATGGAGGTTCACCTTCCAGCAGGACAATGACCCTCAGCATACTGCTAAAGCAACACTCGAGTGGTTTAAGGGGAACGATTTAAATGTCTTGGAATGGCCTAGTCAAAGCCCAGATCTCAATCCAATTGAGAATCTGTGGTATGACTTAAAGATTGCTGTACACCAGCGTTACCCATCCAACTTGAAGGAACTAGAGCAGTTTTGCCTTGAAGAATGGGCAAAAATCCCAATGGATAGATGTGCCAAGCTTATAGAGACATACCCCAAGAGACTTGCAGCTGCAATTGCTGCAAAAGGTGGCTCTACAATGTATTGCCTTTGGCTGAGTGAAAAGTTATGCACACTCAAGTTTTCAGTTTTTTTGTCTTATTTCTTGTTTGCTTCACATGAAAAAATATTTTGCATCTTGCATGTTGTATAAATCAAATTATACAATCCCCCCCAAAATCTATTTTAATTTCAGGTTGTAAGGCAACAAAATAGGAAAAATATTAAGGTGGGTGAATACTTTCACAAGCCACTGTACTGTGAGTAAATGCGGCATATGAATCATGGCATATACAGCCAATAGTAGTTCTCCTTTCCTATGCTGATTTTGATAGTGTTAACATGCAAAAAACATAATGTTAACACAACTCATTTCGAAACTCATTCCTGGAACGGATCCTTCATTGTAACAACCTATTGAATTAATCAATATGGAGTTCAACTTTTGTCATAAAAGTTCAAATGTTCTGAGTCAACATGTAAGATTTGTTAATTTAATCATTTTTTATGTTGAACCTTATTTATTCCAAAGTAATAACATGTTTCTCACTTCTGCAGGTCGGTATCACATTCCGTCATCATTGAGGTGCAATAGTGTGTTCGATTGTGAGCTTGATGGTCAGTCTGCCTTTCAATGTGGATAAAAGCCACCTTGTTGGTGTGTGATTATGATATTATTTTTTGATGTTTCGATAATATTGCTATTATATTGTTATTCTTCACATTAGGTTATTTAACCTGTCAATGAGCAGTATGAAACGATAATTAAATGCACATTAGTTCAAGTTAAGTTAATGATACTGATATGTAGGCTATGCTAACTTTTTCACACTGAATTCATTTGGATCATTTGAATTGTTGGTTTGTTAAAGACGCTTTTCATCGTTCAGCATTGCTCATTTGAAACCAGACAAACCTGTTTTTAGCAAACAGATGAATGTCTCAGCAGAAAGCCATCAAGTATTCAAAAATAGGGACATTTTATGAGGCTCAGATGAAACTGATATTGAGCTATGACGAATTCCTGGATGAAAATAACCCCCATACTACTACGTGCAACGCCACCAAACAACACAGACATGTAGAAGGTGTATCTGTTTCAAATGTTTTCATGAGATTGATTCATAGTTACGCAACTGCTTCTGTAACCATTCTCTATCTGTCTATAGTCTACAGCAGAGCCACATATTTCAATATGTCTGTGGTCTACAGTATAGCATATTGGCATGTACATACATATAGTGGGAGAGTATAGGGTTTCTGTAGGATGAGGCCTAGTGAAGATGTGCTTGTCTGCATGCAGAGGAAAAGATGGGCCTTTACGGGGAGAGGGGGATCACTGTCAATTACTCACAAATTGCAGTAATGCCCAGAGCTCGGCCACCCACATGCACGCAGAGAGACAATTGCTACATGTGTCCATTCCACATTGGCAACACGTGGAGCTTACACAGGCAACACTATCTTCATTCTTTCCACTGACACTTAGAAAAAGCATGTGTGAATTACCAAGCCCTCTAAATCCTATTTATTTTTAATTGGGTATTTAAACGTATGAACATAATGAAACATACATTGCTTTCATTGAATTAATTTATTGATAAGAGGATTTTGTGTATGTACAGTATACCATATAATGAGTATTTTTTTAATGAGTATAAATAGCGTCAACAGAGCAAACCAACTGAGTACCATGCATGCAAAGTAACATCCCCACTCCTCTGTTCATTCTTCTCCCTCACAGCTAGCAGATGGCTAATCGAGTAACAGAGTTTAATAAGCACTGCTGAGAATAATAATGAAATAAGGGCCCTTCATATTGTTATCTTCACTGTCAGGACCTGCTTCCATCCAGCAGATAATATTAAACCACCAAGGAGATGGGGAAGAGTTGACTCATTGAAACCACATGTACTTCCTGCTTTGGCTGGTGGAAAGGCACAGTGTTTAAATTGTATTGAACACAAATCTCCCCTCAGTGAAGGAATGGAGTGTGGGTGGACTACAGGTGTGGTATCTGACTCTGACTCACGTGTGTGGCTCTTTAGCTCCAGTAGCGAGGACAGTAGAAGAGTCAACACTCAGGCATTAAAGCTTACTTTAAACCCTTAGGTCAGGGCACATGAAAGACCTAATCACTGGAACTAAGATCAGTCTGTCTGCACACCGTCTGCAGCTGGCACCAGAGGAGAGACAAGATGGCAGGCTTTGTGTGTGTTTGCACACATGTAAATTAGTGCGTGTGTGTAAGTGCACGCATTGTGTGAGAAAGATATATGGGGATATGATGATGCAAAACAGGTGTACTCATCTCAACGAGGTATCTAAGTCATATTCTTCTAAATCAAGGGGTGTATTTCATTAGTTGAAATTGGTGGATAACTAACAGAGTGGCTTTATTAACATCAAAAGTAGAACACTAACATGACATCGTAGTGATGTTCATCTCTGTCCCTGCTAGACGTTGTTACTTGGCTTCCAGCAGCAGGCTATCTGTATGACCTCATTACATGACCTCATCAGCCAGAGATAACACTCCACCAGAGCTGGAGCAACATGAAGAGCATGTATCACTGTGTCTCTATCTGAACACAGCACTGGTACCGTAACTCTGAAACAGATAATTTAAAAACCGATCAAGGAAGTAAACACAAGGAAACATGAGCATAAATATTCAGGGGCGCAACTTTGGTTTTAGAAGTGGGGGTTATAATCTGGTGGGGGGTCTCAGGGTCCTTGCTCAGAATGTTTTGGGCATTTAAAGCTAATTTCCAGAATCTCTACACAACCTAATATGACCTTTGGCCATTCTAGTCATCTATATTTAGAACAACAAAAAGTTGTTCTAGATCAAATATCATTTTATAATCAATAGTGTGTTGCACCTTTATCCAATAACCGAACAAAGTAACAACTTAAAGTATGAGGACCTAACTTTTGATATTCTTTAAGACAACGTCTACTGTATGTATCATTTTAGCCAGACCCCCACCTGTCTAGTCAATAACTCAACTCTCTTCCCAACAATTTCCTTCCCATCTTTTTTTAATGTCTCAAGGGAAAGGTTTGGAAAACAAAAGTTGAATAAAAACACACATCCACCTACACATATACATTAACACTCAGAAACAGGACATCCTCCTTATACAGTGCCCTCAGTAATTCCCGGGACAGTGAAGCCTTTTTCTTCCTATCGCTCTATACTTGACAACTTTGGATTTGAAATCAAACTATGACTATGAGGTTAAGGTGCAGACTGTCAGCTTGAATGAGAAAGTTATAGAAGCACAAATATCATACCCCACCAAAAAAATGCTAACCTCCACTGTCATTGTAATGGTGAGAGGATAGCATGTCCTCTCACTCATCATTATTCACGATTCATTTAGGATTGTCCGTAGTCATGGTAGCATCCACATTAATGTACAAGTTTTTAGAAACACATGCTATTCTTATTTAAAATAAAAGTGACTCCATAATGTCACAATGCATTATTTACCAGTCATTTCTATTGGGCACAAAATAATCTGAAACACAACCAAAACAAACAGCAAATGCATCCAACAAGTTTGTGAAGTCACACGCTTGATGTAATCATGTAGGGTCAAATACTACACATTTTTTACTACTTTAATAAACATACAAATATTTTTTGGGGGATGGTATGTACAAACAGTGCTGTAATTTCTAAACGTTTCACCATTAAAATACCCTCAAATTGAAGATCACAGTCTGCACATTAGCCGCATAGTCATTGTTTGATTTCAAATCCAAACGTTTGGAATGTAGAGCCAAAATAAGTAACAATTCTGCACTGTCCCAGTAATTACAGAGTGCACTGTAATTCATATCATAGGTCTAATAGTACTGTAGAGCTCTTTTTACTTGCACACAATATAGCTGAATCACCACATCCTGTCTCTAGGGGTCCACTGCCCTGCAGCACCACACCACAACCCAACACACCCCACTCATCTTTAGGATCTTAATAGAATATTCATTATTGGTTTCTGATATGTTAGGCTAAGGCCAGAGTGACAACCAACAATATGGCTGACTCCCAGTGCCAGGACTGAGCAGCCCAGCAGCTAGGGATTGCCTAAATAGGTATCTCCCCTGAAGTGGGCATGTTTTCAATACAGACTCCTTTTGTCGTACACTATTCCATATAAGGCATCCAGACCTTATGAAAGTTGCACAGTATACCCTTAATCTTGTAATAAATCAAATCTAGTGATAGCTAGAAACTTGACATTTCTTTCATCCATTGTGGCATTGCAGGACAACCAACCTTCACTGGCATATACAGTTGTGGCCAAACGTTTTGAGAATGACAAATATTAATTTTCACAAAGTTTGCTGCATCAGTGTCTTTAGATATTTTTGTCAGATGTTGCTATGGAATACTGAAGTATAATTACAAGCATTTCATAAGTGTCAAAGGCTTTTATTGACAATTACATGAAGTTGATGCAAAGAGTCAATATTTGCAGTGTTGACCATTCTTTTTCAAGACCTCTGCAATCCACCCTGGCATGCTGTCAATTAACTTCTGGGCCACATCCTGACTGATGGCAGCCCATTCTTGCATAATCAATGCTTGGAGTTTGTCAGAAATTGTGGGTTTTGTTTGTCCACCCGCCTCTTGAAGATTGACTACACGTTCTCAATGGGATTAAGGTCTGGGGAGTTTCCTGGCCATGGACCCAAAATATAGATGTTTTGTTCCCCAAGCCAATTAGTTATCACTTTTGCCTTATGGCAAGGTGCTCCATCATGCTGGGAAAGGCATTCTTCGTCACCAAACTGTTCCTGGATGGTTGGGAGAAGTTGCTCTCGGAGGATGTGTTGGTACCATTCTTTATTCATGGCTGTGTTCTTAGGCAAAATTGTGAGTGAGCCTACTCCCTTGGCTGAGAAGCAACCCCACACATGAACGGTCTCAGGATGCTTTACTGTTGGCATGACACAGGACTGATGGTAGCACTCACCTTGTCTTCTCCGGACAAGCTTTTTTACGGATGCCCCAAACAATCAGAAAGGGGATTCATCAGAGAAAATGACTTTACCCCAATCCTCAGCAGTTCAATCCATGTTCCTTTTGCAGAATACCAGTCTGTCCCTGATGTTTTTCCTGGAGAGAAGTGGCTTCTTTGCTGCCCTTCTTGACACCAGGTCATCCTCCAAAAGTCTTCGCCTCACTTTGCGTGCAGATGCACTCACACCTGCCTGCTGCTATTCCTGAGCAAGCTCTGTACTGGTGGTGCCTGATCCCGCAGCTGAATCAACTTTAGGAGACAGTCTTGGCACTTGATGAACTTTCTTGGGCGCCCTGAATTCTTCTTCACAACAATTGAACCGCTCTCCTTGAAGTTGTTGATGATCCGATAAATGGTTGATTGAGGTGAAATCTTACTGGAAGCAATATCCTTGCCTGTGAAGCCCTTTTTGTGCAAAGCAATGATGATGGCACGTCGTGTTTCCTTGCAGGTAACCACGGTTGACAGAGGAAGAACAATGATTCCAAGCACCACCCTCCTTTTGAAGATTCCAGTCTGATATTCGAACTCAATCAGCATAACAGAGTAATCTCCAGCCTTGTCCTCGTCAACACTCATACCTGTGTTAACGAGAGAATCACTGACATGATATCAGCTGGTCCTTTTGTGGCAGGACTGCATTTTTTTGGGGGGGGATTCAGTTCATTTGCATGGCAAAGAGTGACTTTGCAATTAATTGCAATTCATCTGATCACTCTTCATAACTTTCTGGAGTATATGCAAATTGCCATCATACAAACTGAGGAGGCAGACTTTGTGAAAATTCATATTTGTGTCATTCTCAAAACTTCTAGTTTCGACTGTAGTATGTTCTATGGATGGTCTTAAACTGCAGTTGAACTGCGGGTTGAATTATGATTTTCAAGTGTATGTTTGATGGGGTGCTGTCCTCAGATAATCGCATGGTTTGCTTTCGCTGTAAAGCCTTTTTGAAATCTGACACTGTGGCTGGATTAACAAGAAGTTAATATTTAAAGCCATGTATAACACTTGTATGACTTATGAATTATTATTATGAGTATTTCTGTTATTGAATTTGGCGCGCTGCTATTTCACTGGGTGTTGTCAAATCAATCCGGCGCGCGAAGGGATCTATTAGAAGTTTTAATGAGTGCTTATTTGTGGACGTCTTGTGAAGGACCTCATCTAGAACACACACCCTCACATAAAAACCAGACCTCACCTAGAACACACACTTTCACATTAAAACCAGACCTCACCTAGAACACACACCCTCACATAAAAACCAGACCTCACCTAGAACACACACCTTCACATAAAAACCAGACCTCACCTAGAACACACACTTTCACATAAAAACCAGACCTCACCTAGAACGCACACCCTCACATAAAAACCAGACCTCAACTAGAACACACACCTTCACATAAAAACCAAACCTCACCTAGAACACACACCTTCACATAAAAAGCAGACCTCACTTAGAACACACACACCCTCACATAAAAACCAGACCTCACCTAGAACACACACTTTCACATTAAAACCAGACCTCACCTAGAACACACACCCTCACATAAAAACCAGACCTCACCTAGAACACACACCTTCACATAAAAACCAGACCTCACCTAGAACGCACACCCTCACATAAAAACCAGACCTCACCTAAAACTCATACCTTCACATAAAAACACACTGAATTCTGAACATCGACTTTGAAGTTCTGTCTGACCTCTCCTTTATAGGCACGGATAGTGAGGATATAAATGATGGTCCCTGTTCAGGTGTAACTTTACATCCCAAGGTGTCATTGTTGCAGCGTCTCATCGTCTCACTGCACACTAACACATTGGTAATTAGAGGGCCACTTCTCCAGCCAGTGCTTTTTCTCTCTGGGTCACTGATATCAAAAGGCTCTTAAACTTTATATTCCCTGATGGAGTGGAAAAGCTAGTGCGACATTACAGTTGAATGTTTTGGTAAAATCTCATTACGGACCCTTTCTTTTTTAGGACGTAGTGTTTACCTGGAGTGGAAAGGGTAATTGCAAGATCCAGGGTGTCGTTTCCATGCCCAAACCAGGTTTGAAGAGCTCATAAATGCTAACAGATACAGTAAACCCAATTTAGACTACACTGTTAAAGGATGAAAGGAAAATGTTTGTTGTATTTCCCAGACTGTTTTTATACTAGTTGACAGCAGGCCATTTTCCCTTGTTTATTCAGATAAATACGGTGACTGGATAAATAAAACACACATTTAGATAAATATACAGTCTGTTAGTCTGTTCACCTCTATGAAAACCACCCCAGTGTTCCAACATTTATAGAATGCATTTTCATATGATTGTATTTTTTATCATATTTATTAAAGTGATAGATGTTTATCATAAGCATGATTATTGTTATTGTTCAAATTATTAGTTGTGGTGCTTGTAGTTGAATTTGAATGAGTCAATCTTTTTTTGTATAATAGCTAGTAAAGCTACTGTGTACATCTTCAGTGAATCTCCTGTAATAGTTTTCTTCCAAGCTATTTCCTTAGTTAGTGGGAAGGGATAAATGTGGCACTTAGTTATACAGGCTCCACCAAGTAAAAACTGTCTATGAGCGGTAATTTCTGTGCAGAAATGCTCGCTCTGTGGACTAACAGATAGGCAACTTTGAAAGCTTATCTTGTGCATCTCAGCATATTTGAATACTTTTTTCATATGTAATCTTGTAGATAATTTAATACATTTGACCAGCCCAGTGCGGGATTAAAAGACGTTGACTCAGTCGGCGAAGGCTTTTATGGAATGACATTCAAGCCAGAGTCAATGCTAATTTAATGAGCCAAGGATTTTACCTGTGTCTCACCTTTCACTTTTGTTGCCACACTCGAAACTGCACTTATGAAAGGCCCCATCCGGTTTGGTTTTCACAATCAATCTATTTTTTCCCTCGAAAATAAAATATTCTGTGTTCGGAGAAGCCGTTTCTTGCACTTCTATTTGGGAAAGAGGGTTAATCTTTCAACAGACAGAGCAAGAAAAAGCTTTTGAAAGAAGGATCCAAGAAGAATAGAAAACCCTCCCTTGTGGCTCTGTGGTCAAACATGAGTGTAGACGACAGGCTGGCACTTGGCCCAGAGAGTGTGAGCACCCCTGCCATATCCAAGACTAAACCGTGCCAGCAGCCACACTGAACAAGTTGGCACAGATTAAATCAAATCAAATCAAATAACATTTTATTAGTCACATGCTCCGAATACAACAGGTGTAGACCTTAGAGTGAAATGCAGTTTAAAAAATTGAGAAAAATAAGAAATAAACGCAACAAGTAATTAAAGAGCAGCAGTAAAATAACATAAGCGAGACTATATACAGCGTCAATGTGTGGGGGCACCGGGTAGTTGAGGTAATATGTACATGTAGGTAGAGTTATTAAAGTGACTATGCATAGATGATATCAACAGAGAGTAGCAGCGGTGTAAAAGAAGGGCGGGGGTCAATGCAAATAGTCTGGGTAGCCATTTGATTAGATGTTCAGGAGTCTTATGGCTTGGGGTAGAAGCTGTTTAGAAGCCTCTTGGACCTAGACTTGGTGCTCCGGTACCATTTGCCGTGCGGTAGCAAAGAGAACAGTCTGTGACTAAGGTGGCTGGAGTCCTTGACAATTTCTAGGGCCTTCCTCTGACACCGCCTGGTGTAGAGGTCCTGGATGGCAGGAAGCTTGGCCCCAGTGATGTAATGGGCCATTCGCACTACCCTCTGTAGTGTCTTGCAATTGGAGGCTGAGCAGTTGCCACACCAGCCAGTGATGCAACAAGTTAGGATGCTCTCGATGGTGCAGCTGTAGAACCTTTTGAGGATCTGAGGACCCATGCCAAATCTTTTCAGTCTCCTGAGGGGGAATAGATTTTGTCGTGCCCTCTTCATGACTGTCTTGGTGTGATTGGACCATGTTAGTTTATTGGTGATGTGTACACCAAGGAACTTGAAGATCTCAACCTGCTCCAATGCAGCCCGGTCGATGAGAATGGGGGCGTGCTCTGTCCTCTCTTTCCTGTAGTCTACAATCATCTCCTTTCTCTTGATCACGTTTAGGGAGAGGTTGTTTTCCTGGCACAACACGGCCAGGTCTCTGACCTCCTCCCTATAGGATGTCTTGTTGCTGTCGGTGATCAGGCCTACCTCTGTTGTGTCATCGGCAAACTTAATGATGGTGCTGGAGTCGTGCCTGGCCGTGCAGTCATGAGTAAACAGGGAGAAAAGGGGGGGACTGAGCATGCACCACCGAGAGGCCCTTGTGTTGAAGATCCGCATGGCAGAGGTGTTGTTACCTACCTTTAACACCTGGGGGCGGTCCATCAGGAAGTCCAGGATCCAGTTGCAGAGGGAGGTGTTTAGTCCCAGGGTCCTTAGCTTATTGATGAGCTTTGAGGACTCTATGGTGTTGAACACTGAGCCGTAGTCAATGAATAGCATTCTCACATACGTAGGTGTTCCTTTTGTCCAGGTGGGAAAGACCCGTGTGGAGTGGAATAGAGATTGCATCATCTGTGGATATGTTGGGGTGGTATGCAAATTGTAGTGGGTCTAGGGTTTCTGGGATAATGTTGTTGATGTGAGCCATGACCAGCCGTTCGAAGCACTTCATGGCTGCAGATAGGAGTGCTACGGATCGGTAGTCGTTTAGGCAGGTTATCTTAGTGTTCTTGGGCACAGACACTATGGTGGTCTGCAGCAAGCCCTGCTAAATCCTACGATCATCAGAGCCGGTGTAGTACGATTCTACCTTAGTCCTGTGTTGACGCATTGCCTGTTTGATGGTTCGTCGGAAGGCATATCTGGATTTCTTATAAGCTTCCGGTTTAGAAAGCTCCTTGAAAGAGGCAGCTCTTGCCTTTAGCTCAGTGCCCATGTTGCCTATAACCCATGGCTTCTGGTTGGGGTATGTACGTACGGTCACTGTGGGGATGACGACATCTATGCAATTATTGATAAAGCCAGTAACTGATGTGGTGTACTCCTCAATGCCATCAGAGGAATCCCGGAACATATTCCAATCTGTGCAAGCAAAACAGTCCTGTAGCTTAGCATCTGCTTCATCTGACCATTTTTTTATTGATCTTGTCCCTGGTGCTTCCTGCTTTAGTTTTTGCTTGTAAGCAGGAATCAAGAGGACAGAATTATTGTCAGATGTGCCAAATGGAACTTGTGGGACGAGCTTTGTATGCGTCTCTGTGTGTGGAGTAAAGGTGGTCCAGAGTTTTTTTTCCTCTGGTTGCACAATTAACATGCTGATAGAAATTTGGTCAAACGGATTAAAGTTTCCATGCATTAAAGTCCCCGCCTACTAGGAGCGCCGCCTCTGGCTGAATGTTTTCTTGTTTGATTATGGCGGAATACAGCTCATTCAATACTGTCTATGTGCCAGCTTTTGACTGTGGTGGTATGTAAAACGCAACGAAAAATACAGATGAAAACTCTCTAGGTAGGTAGTGTGGTCTACAGTTCATCACGAGATACTCTACCTCATGCGAGAAGTAGCTCGAGACCTCCTTAGGTATCGTGCACCAGTTCATATTTACAAAATACATAGTCCGCCACCCCTTGTCTTACCAGACGCCGCTATTCTATCCTACCGGTGCAGCTTATAACCAGCCAGCTGTATGTTGCTAATGTCGGGGTTCAGCAACGTCTATGTGAAGCATAAGATATTACAGTTTTGAATGTCCCGTTGGTAGTTTAATATTCTGCGTAGGTCATCTATTTTATTGTCCAAAGATTGCACGTTTGCGTGCAAAATGGAAGGAAGTGGGGGATTATTCGATCGCCTATGAATTCTCAGAAGGCAGCCCGTCCTCCGGACCCTTTTTCTAAACCTCTTCTTAACGCAAATCACAGGGATCTGGGCCTGTTTCCATAGAAAGCAGTATATCGTTTGCATCGGCCTCGTTAGACTCGTTAAAGGACAAAAGGATTCTGCCAGTCAATGGTGAGTAATCGCAGTCCTGATGTCCAGAAGTAATTTTCGGCCATAAGAGACGGTAGCAGCAACATTATGTGGGGGCATGTAAAATGTCTGCCTTCTTCACCGGCGCCATCTTACAGAGGCACAGGAGGAGAGAGAGACACAGGATGAGAGAGAGACAGAGAGACAGACAGACAGTGAGAGGGGGAACGGAGAAGCTCCGGAAGCTCAGTGAGTGGGGAAACGGAGAAGCTCCGGGAAGATCAGCAAACAAGGTCAGAAAGACAAGGAATGGTGGAACAGGAAATGACACGGGATACTCTTATTCTCCTCTTTTTCTGCTGTGATGCAAGCCAGCCTGCTCTGAGTGAGAGCAGTGTGGAGGGAAGCTGACATTGTTGAGGTATGAACTTCACTGTTTGTGTTATGGACAAAAACAGTGAGTCAGATCAGGCCCTCTCGATTGGGGATAGGGGCCTGACCTCCGGTCGACCTGCCGGTGGATACTGTTTTTTTTATTGGCCAGTCAAGTTAATTTTATAAATTCAGAGCATCTCTGAGTTCATACCGCGTTAGATTGCACTATACTTTCTATTATCTCTGGCTCTTTTCATTTCAGTTTCTTCCTAAATAGTAACAGCAAATAATCTGCAATCTGGAGTTAAATGTCTAGCTACACATAAATTGAATAAATTCCAAACAAATACAGCTGTGTAGGGACACACACACACACACACACACACACACACACACACACACACACACACACACACACACACGCACACGCACACACACACACAGGTCGCCTGTCTAGTCTTGAACCAGGTACCAAAGGACCTTCTCCCAAACACTCCACAAGGGAAGCGTTTTGAGGTATTGTGACAATACTTGCGATTGATAGCTAAAACAAGACTCCTGTAATAAAAGGAAACTCTAAAAATCATCCATTAATATCCACCTAGGTATGAGTAAGACAAAAGGAAGGAAAGTTATAAAGTATTCATGTGGTGAACAGACCAGACTAGTGCATCATCTGGTGAACAGACCAGACTAGTGCATCATCTGGTGAATGGACCAGGCTAGTACATCATCTGGTGAATGGACCAGGCTAGTGCATCATCTGGTGAATGGACCAGGTTAGTACATCATCTGGTGAATGGACCAGGCTAGTGCATCATCTGGTGAATGGACCAGGTTAGTACATCATCTGGTGAATGGACCAGGCTAGTGCATCATCTGGTGAATGGACCAGGCTAGTACATCATCTGGTGAATGGACCAGGCTAGTGCATCATCTGGTGAATGGACCAGGTTAGTACATCATCTGGTGAATCGACCAGGTTAGTACATCATCTGGTGAATGGACCAGGCTAGTGCATCATCTGGTGAATGGAATAGGCTAGTATAACATCTTGTGAATGGACCAGGCTTGTACATCATCTGGTGAATGAACCAGGCTAGTACATCATCTGGTGAATGGACCAGGCTATTGCATTATCTGGTGAATGGACCAGGCTAGTACATCATCTTGTGAATGGAGCAGGCTTGTACATCATCTGGTGAATGGAGCAGGTTTGTACATCATCTGGTGAATGAACCAGGCTAGTGCATTATCTGGTGAATGGACCAGGCTAGTACATCATCTTGTGAATGGAGCAGGCTAGTACATCATCTGGTGAATGGAACAAGTTTGTATATCATCTGGTGAATGGACCAGGCTAGTGCATCATCTTGTGAATGGACCAGGCTAGTACATCATCTGGTGAATGGAACAGGTTTGTATATCATCTGGTGAATGGACCAGGCTAGTACATCATCTGGTGAATGGACCAGGCTAGTGCATCATCTGGTGAATCGACCAGGTTAGTACATCATCTGGTGAATCGACCAGGTTAGTACATCATCTGGTGAATGGACCAGGCTAGTGCATAATCTGGTGAATGGAATAGGCTAGTATAACATATTGTGAATGGACCAAGCTTGTACATCATCTGGTGAATGAACCAGGCTAGTACATCATCTGGTGAATGGACCAGGCTAGTGCATCATCTGGTGAATGGACCAGGTTAGTACATCATCTGGTGAATCGACCAGGTTAGTACATCATCTGGTGAATGGACCAGGCTAGTGCATCATCTGGTGAATGGAATAGGCTAGTATAACGTCTTGTGAATGGACCAGGCTTGTACATCATCTGGTGAATGAACCAGGCTAGTGCATCATCTTGTGAATGGACCAGGCTAGTACATCATCTGGTGAATGGAACAGGTTTGTATATCATCTGGTGAATGGACCAGGCTAGTACATCATCTGGTGAATGGACCAGGCTAGTGCATCATCTGGTGAACAGACCAGGCTATTGCATCACCTGGTGAATGGACCAGTCTAGTGCAGTATTATTAATTAGACAGATTGCTTTTCTGTAAAACCATTCTATAATCAGTCTGCCATGATCCCCAATAAGCCACCCCATGCTACTTTACAGCCTCCCAAGTTTATGCCTTCTGTTGTTTTATCAGTTGTTGATGATAATGTTTTCTCTACCTGCTCACAAGCTCTTTACCAGAGAACTGAAACGTTATAGTCGTTCGTAATAAATAGTGAAAGGGATGTAGCTTTCTGCCACTAACTCGGCCCTCAGCTCCTCTCTGTCCTCTGGGACCTGGGATGACATGCAGCAGCCTAGGACACATCAAACTTCCATACACTTCTTCTCTTTCTCCCTCTCTGACTCTCTCTCTCTCTCACTCTCCCTCTCTCTCCCTCTCTCTGTCTCTCTCTCTCCCTGTCTGTCTCGCTCTCTGTCTCTCCCTCTGTCTGTCTGTCTGTCTGTCTGTCTGTCTGTCTGTCTGTCTGTCTGTCTGTCTGTCTGTCTGTCTCTCTCTCTCTCTCTCTCTCTCTCTCTCTCTCTCTCTCTCTCTCTCTCTCTCTCTCCCTTTCTCTCCCTCTCTCTCCCTCTCTCTGTCTCTCTCTCTCTGTCTCTCTCTCCCTGTCTGTCTCGCTCTCTGTCTCTCTCTCTCTCTGTCTCTCTCTCTCCCTCTCTCTCTCTCTCTCTCTGTCACTCTCTCTCTGTCTCTGTCTCTCTCTCTCTCTCTCTCTCTCTCTCTCTCTGTCACTCTATCTGGGATGACATGCAGCAGCCTAGGACACATCAAACTTCCATGCACTTCTTCTCTTTCTCCCTCTCTCTCTCTCTCTCCCTCTCTCTGTCTTTCTCTGTCTCTCTCTCTCTGTCTCTCTCTCTCTGTTTCTCTCTCTCTCTGTTTCTCTCTCTCTCTCTCTCTCTCCCCCTCTCTCGCCCTCTCTCTGTCTCTCTCTCTCTCTCTCTGTTTCTCTCTTTGTCTCTTTCTCTCTCTGTCTCTCTCTCTCTGTCACTCTATCTCTCTCTCTCCCTGTTTCTGTCTCTGTTTCTCTCTCTGTTTCTCTCTATCTCCCCCTCTCTCTGTCTCTTTCTCACTCTCTGTCTCTCTCTCTGTTTCTCTCTCTCCCTCTCTCTCTCTCTCTCTCTCGCTCCCTCTCTCTCTGTGTCTTTCTACCTCTGTCTCTCTCTCTCCCTTTTTATCCCTCTCTCTCTGTCTCTGTCTCTGTCTCTGTCTCTCTCTCTCTCTCTCTCTCTCTCTTTCTCCCTCTCTGTCTCTCTCTCTCCATTTTTACCCCTCTCTCTCTGTCTCGCTCTCTCTCTGTCTCTCTCTCTCTCTCTCCCTCTGTCTCTCTCGCTCTCAGATGACAGCCTGTTGAATCATGTCTCAGTTCAGTAGTTGAACAAGTGCAACAACAATGACATTGGTCCAGAATCTATCCAGCAGCGGTCTTTGGAAGTAAAAGGCTGGACTGATAGAGCGAACAGACTCCCGGCTGGCTTCAGGTTTTGACTGCAGCTCCTTTAAAAGACAGATGCCTCATTGTTCCTCAGTGATTTGGTCGGTGTGCTTAATTAAAGCTAAATTGCAAAGGAATGACCCAGTAGCTTTAGACCACAGGCCCCATGCAGGTATATAGCCTACACACACACGGACGGACGGACAGACAGACAGACAGACAGACAGACAGACAGACAGACAGACAGACAGACAGACAGACAGACAGACAGACAGACAGACAGACAGACAGACAGACAGAGTAGAAGTCCTGCTCTGTAGTTGGTGCACTACAGAACTCTGGGACATGAGGGACACACACACACACACACACACACACACACACACACACACACACACACACACACACTGAAACCCCAGAGACAACAAAGCCTGGATGCAATACCCATCAGTTGAAGCACTATTACTGAGAGGCAACGCTTAGAGCAAAGGAATTTGCAGCTTGCAGCATCAATGCAGTGGCAGGGGCAGCCGCCATCAGAATTTTAATTGTCTGAGACAAAGGAGGTTTTTACATTTTTGCTCTGGTCCTTTCCCCCGTCATCCATGGAACAATAAATGTGTCCGGACCTGTTATGGAGATCGTTTGAAGTTCTGGAGGAGACCGTACATTTTTCAGGCACCTTTGGGAGCCGGTGCAGTGGTGCAGAATACCTCTATTTCATAGTCACTGTGATCTATGAAGTGGTCGGCCTACCTCTATTTCAGAGTAATGATGATCTGTGGTCCTCTGCATCTCGGTTTCCGAGGCACTGTAAATCTCAGGGGCCTGGACGGCCATCATTATGGCTCGGGAGGTTGGTGGAGGGAGGTCCACTTCTGTTCTCATGGGCTAACACATTTGGTCATTTTACTGCACAGGGAAGCTACAGTATTGCCCAACCCCCCCCCCCCCCCCCCCCCCTAGTCTGGATGACCCCCCCCAGACTATCCCATTCCCCACACTATCCTGTCCCTTACACCTACACTATCCCATTCCCCAGACTATCCCATTCCCCACAATATCCTGTCCCTTACACCTACACTATCCCATTCCCCAGACTATCCCATTCCCCATACTATCCTGTCCCCAAAACCTAGACTATCCCATTCCCCAGACTATCCCATTCCCCAGACTATCCCGTCCCCAAAACCCAGAATATCCCATTGCCTAGACTATCCCATCCCCCAGACTATCCTGTCCCCACCCCCCAGACTATCCTGTCCCCACCCCACAGACTATCCCACCCCCACCCCCCCAGACTATCCCGACCCCACCCCCCCAGACTATCCCAACCCCACCCCCCCAGACTATCCTGTCCCCACCCCCCAGACTATCCTGTCCCCACCCCACAGACTATCCCACCCCCACCCCCCCAGACTATCCTGTCCCCACCCCACAGACTATCCTGTCCCCACGCCCCAGACTATCCTGTCCCCACCCCCCAGACTATCCTGTCCCCACCCCACAGACTATCCCACCCCCACCCCCCAGACTATCCTGTCCCCACTCCCCAGACTATCCTGTCCCCACCCCACAGACTATCCCACCCCCACCCCCCAGACTATCCTGTCCCCACCCCACAGACTATCCTGTCCCCACCCCACAGACTATCCCAACCCCACCCCCCCCAGACTATCCTGTCACCACCCCATAGACTATCCTGTCCCCACCCCACAGACTATCCCAACCCCCACCCCCCCGACTATCCTGTCCCCACCCCACAGACTATCCCGACCCCACCCCCCCACCCCCCCAGACTATCCCAACCCCACCCCCCAGACTATCCTGTCCCCCCACCCCCCCAGACTATCCTGTCCCCACCCCCCAGACTATCCCAACCCCACCCCACAGACTATCCCAACCCCCCCAGACTATCCCACCCCCATCCCCCCAGACTATCCTGTCCCCACCCCACAGACAATCCCAACCCCACCCCCCCAGACTATCCTGTCCCCACCCCACAGACTATCCCACCCCCACCCCCCCAGACTATCCTGTCCCCACCCCACAGACTACCCTGTCCCCACCCCCCAGACTATCCTGTCCCCACCCCACAGACTATCCCACCCCCACCCCCCCAGACTATCCCACCCCCACCCCCCAGACTATCCTGTCCCCACCCCACAGACTATCCCAACCCCACCCCCCCAGACTATCCCACCCCCCAGACTATCCTGTCCCCCCCACCCCCCCAGACTATCCTGTCCCCACCCCCCAGACTATCCCAACCCCACCCCACAGACTATCCCAACCCCCCCAGACTATCCCACCCCCATCCCCCCAGACTATCCTGTCCCCACCCCACAGACAATCCCAACCCCACCCCCCCAGACTATCCTGTCCCCACCCCACAGACTATCCCAACCCCACCCCCCCAGACTATCCTGTCCCCACCCCACAGACTATCCCAACCCCACCCCCCCCAGACTATCCTTTCCCCACCCCCCAGACTATCCCAACCCCACACCCCCAGACTATCCCAACCCCACCCCCCCCAGACTATCCTGTCACCACCCCACAGACTATCTGTCCCCACCCCCCAGACTATCCTTTCCCCACCCCCCAGACTATCCTTTCCCCACCCCCCAGACTATCCCAACTCCACCCCCCCAGACTATTCCACCCCTTGCCCGGTCCGCTAGCTAGCCGTTGTCAGACAGATTTTCTACGCGCTGTCCATCTGTGTCTCTGCTGGGTCTTCAGCTATTCACCTCGTGCCGACCTGGTTGTCCTACATGCTCGTAAAAGACCATATTCCTATTAAGTTCTAAAGGTTTTTATAACAAATGCACCGTTTCATGGGCTTGAAAGAGTGGGAAATGTCAGAGGACAGATAAAGCTGAGTTACTGTTTCCAGTTTCACAAATCACAGCAACAAGTTAGCAATGAAAAGGAAAGAGGAAAGAAAGAGAGAAAGACAGGAGAAAGAGAGAGAAAATGAGATAGAGAGAAAGAGATGGAATGCAATGAAAAAGAGAGAAAGAAAGACAGAGAAGGAAAGAAAGAAAGAAAGCAGAGAGAAAGACAGAAAGAAAGAAAGAAAGAAAGAGAGAAAGAAAGAAAGAGAGAGAGAGAGAGAGAGAGAGAGAGAGAGAGAGAAAGAAAGAAAGAAAGAGAGAGAGAGAGAAAGAAAGAAAGGGAAAAGGAGAGAATCCAGATCTCCTATTCTCTCTCTCTCTCTCTCTCTCTCTCTCTCTCTCTCTCTCTCTCTATCTCTGTCTCTCTCTCTCTCTCTCGCTCTCTCTCTCTCTCTCTCTCTCTGTCTCTCTGTCTCTGTCTCTGTCTCTCTCTCTCTCTCTCTCTCTCTCTCTCTCCGTCTCTCTCTCTCTCTCTCTCTCTCTCCGTCTCTCTCTCTCTATCTCTCTCTCTCTCTCTCTGTCTCTCTCGCTCTGTCTCTCTCTCTCTCTCTCTCTCTCTCTCTCTCTGTCTCTCTCCCTCTCTTCCGTAGACACCTGTGAGAGTCTAATGTTTCAGTGGGTCCCTGAAAAATAAACGCATTGCTCCAATCTCTTAATCAGAGTGGCTCCGTAGAGTATGGTCACATGATATGGTCTGGGGGCGGCTGATGATGCCTGAGCGTCGGTGGAGGAGGGTGGGTGGGGCAGCTTAATCTTTTTTAATTCAAATCAAGGAGGTCCCTGGTGGGGCGCTCAGATGATACCCTATCCGGCGCAATCAGGCTGACCTCCACTCTGAGCAGCGCTCTAAATGATTAATGGAGCTGCCTCCCTGCTCTGTCCCCATGGCAACGGGAAACTCGATAACCCTCAGGAATTCGCTGCTCGACCCAAAGTGTGTGTGTGTGTGTGTTGGTGTGTGTGTGTTTTGCCAGGATATAGCTGGGTGGGTGGGTGTAGTGGAGAGAGGGTGCTTCATGGAGGGTTGGCACGGAGAGAGTGTAACTATTGGGAATCATTCACCCCAGACCACTAACTAGTCGGGGTAAGGAGGTAGACCAGCAGCCAGCAGGATTTCGAGGGAACATTTCTAGTGAAATTAAGGTAGTGCTGGTGTGTTCAGGGAGAAGTAGCATTTCTGGTGAGGTAATGGAAGGATGGTACAGAGAGTTACATAGGCTACTGATACTCTGATGCCTTCATAGGGAAGTGAATGGTCAGGCATGCAGACAAACAGAAAGAACACCACACAGGGCTACAGTTTTTACAGTCGGACTGCATGTTATTGGCAATGGGTGGACAACTGGAAAGTGTATCTCACAGAGAAGCAAATATGTAATGCAGAGAATATGTAAATCTATCACAATCTCCAATAAAAGTCAACTTCCATAGCTACTGTAGTTGATACATACAGAAGCTACAGCTATTACAGCCAATGTTACTCCTCTGTTTGAGTGCACTCCGACCTGCAGTCCAGTGTGGAATTCCCTGATTGGGGGACTGGCCCATCCAGTGTGGAGGTCCCTGATTGGAGGCCTGGTCCATCCAGTGTGGAGGTCCCTGATTGGCATCCTGGTCATAGCTGGTCAGTCAGCCCTTTTGTCCATTGGTCCAGAGAGCCACTGATATGGAAATCTATGTTATTAACAAGTTGGGGTCTCTTGTGCTCAAGTGCCCCTGTGTCTGTTTTGAGGAAAGGTGGGGTTGCTACTTACAACCCACATTGATCTGATTGTCTGGGGTATTGGAGTGAGGCCTGAATCTATTGGCAGGGGTAAGGAAACTACAAACCCAGAGTCAGTAGAGGCCCTATTCAGGACTGTGAATGGTGGCCTGCAAAGTAGAGGTCGACCGATTATGATTTTTTTAACGCCGATACTGATACCGATTATTGGAGGACCCAAAAAAAGGCTGATACCGATTAATCTGCCAATTTTTTAAATGTATTTATTTGTAATATTGACAATTACAACAATACTGAATGAACACTTTTAATTTAAAATAAATAAATAATGAAACATGTTCAATTTGGTTTAAATAATGCAAAAACAAAGTGTTGGAGAAGAAAGTAAAAGTGAGTATGTGCCATGTAAAAAAGCTAACGTTTAAGTTCCTTGCTCAGAACATGAGAACATGAAAGCTGGTGGTTCCTTTTAACATGAGTCTTCAATTTTCCCAGGAAAAAAGTTTTAGGTTGTAGTTATTATAGGAATTATAGCACTATTTCTCTCTATGCCATTTGTATTTCATATACTTTTGACTATTGGATGTTCTTATAGGCACTTTAGTATTGCCAGTGTAACAGTATAGCTTCCGTCCCTCTCCTTGCCCTCAACCTGGGCTCGAACCAGGAACACATCGACAACAGCCACCCTCGAAGCATCGTTAACCATCGCTCCACAAAAGCTGCCGCCCTTGCAGAGCAAGGGGAACAACTACTTCAAGGTCTCAGAGCAAGTTACGTCACCAATTGAAACGCTATTAGCACGCACCCCGCTAACTAGCTAGCCATTTCACATCGGTTACACCAGCCTAATCTTGGGAGTTGATAGGCTTGAAGTCATTAACCGCTCAATGTTTGAAGCACAGCAAAGAGCTGCTGGCAAATGCACAAAAGTGCTGTTTGAATGAATGTTTCCCTAGTTTAATATTGCCTGCTAACCTGGATTTCTTTTAACTAAATATGCAGGTTTAAAAAAATATACTGTGTATTGATTTTAAGAAAGGCATTGATGTTTATGGTTAGGTACATTCATGCAACAATTGTGATTTTTTTTCAAATGCTCTTTTGTTATGTCATCCCCCGTTTGGCGAAATTGGTCTTCACACAGTTCGCAACGAACCAGGTGGCCCAAACTGCTGCATATAGCCTGACTCTCTTGCACAGAACTTGACAGAATTTCCCTAGTTAAAAGAAATTCATGTTAGCAGGCAATATTAACTAAATATGCAGGTTTAAAAATATATACTTGTGTATTGATTTAAGAAAGGCATTGATGTTTATGGTTAGGTAGACATTGGTGCAACGACAGTGCTTTTTCACGAATGCACTTGTAAAATAACCGTTTGGCAAAGTAGGCTATGATTTAATGATAAAGTAACATGCACCGCATCGATTATATGCAACTCAGGACAAGCTAGATAAACTAGTAATATCATCAACCATGTGTGGTTAACTAGTGATTATGTTAAGATTGATTGTTTTTTACAAGATACGTTTAATGCTAGATAGCACCTTACCTTGGCTCCTTGTTGCACTCCCATAACAGGTAGTCAGCCTGCCACGCAGTCTCCTCGTGGAGTGCAATGTAATCGGCCATGATCGGTGTCCAAAAATGCAGATTACAGATTGTTATGAAAACTTGAAATCCCCTTAATTAATCGGCCATTCCGATTAATCGGTCGACCTCTACAGCAAAGACATCAACTCTACAGTTAAATTCAATACTTGCAGCCGGCATAGTCTTCTGTGGGCACCAATGGGCAGCAGCTAGTGCTCATCTAGCAGCTAGACTCCCACACTTGGGTGAAGTCAGGCTGGCCACATGGAGAGAGCCCTTTCCTGTGTTGGCTCATATTCTGCACATATTGGGATGATTGCACACCTAAGTCATGCAAAAAAGGTGTTTGTGTTTGTGAGTGAGTGAGTGAGTGAGTGAGTGAGTGAGTGAGTGATTGATTGAGTGAGTGAGTGAGTGAGTGAGTGTGTTGGTAATCAAGCCCATTTTGGCAGTTGAAGGATGAATCAACCACTTGGCTTCGACAAGAATCCACACAGACAGCTCACAGAAAATGCCATACTGTCCAGGCTGTGTACTGAAATACCATCCTGTGTGTGTGTGTGTGCGTGTGTGTGTGTGTGTGTGTGTGTGTGTGTGTGGGAGAGTGTGTGTGTCTCTCTCTCTCTCTCTCTCTCTCTCTCTCTCTCTCTCTCTCTCTCTCTCTCTCTCTCTGTGTGTGTGTGTGCTGTTGCATGGAAATACCATTTGTTCGTTGCTCATGATATCCCCTTTAGGTAATTGTATATTAGCTCCACACATAACATCATGTCAACTCAGAATACTTCCTCCACACAACATCATGTAAACCCACAACACTTCCTCCACACAACATCATGTAAACCGACAGCACTTCCTCCTTACAACATCATGTAAACCCACAACACTTCCTCCTTACAACATCATGTAAACCCACAACACTTCCTCCTTACAACATCATGGAAACCCAAAACACTTCTTAAATACAACATAATGTAAACCCACAACACTTCCTCCACAAAACATCATGTAAACCCACAGCACTTCCTCCTTACAACATCATGTATACCCACAACACTTCCTCCATACAACATCATGTAAACCCACAACACTTCCTCCACACAACATCATGTAAACCCATAATCCTTCCTCCATACAACACCATGGAAACCCACAACACTTCCTCCACACAACATCATGTAAACCCACAACACTTCCTCCATACAACATCATGTAAACCCACAGCACTTCCTCCTTACAACATCATGTATACCCACAACACTTCCTCCATACAACATCATGTAAACCCACAACACTTCCTCCACACAACATCATGGTAACCCATAATCCTTCCTCCATACAACACCATGGAAACCTACAACACTTCTTAAATACAACATAATGTAAACCCACAACACTTCCTCCACAAAACATCATGTAAACCCACAACACTTCCTCCTTACAACATCATGTAAACCCACAACACTTCCTCCACACAACATCATGTAAACCCATAATACTTCCTCCATACAACACCATGGAAACCCACAACACTTCTTAAATACAACATCATGGAAACCCACAACACTTCCTCCGTACAACATCATATAAACCCACAACACTTCCGCCACACAACATCATGTAAACCCATAATACTACTTCCATACAACATCATGGAAACCCACAACACTTCTTAAATACAACATAATGTAAACCCACAACACTTCCTCCACACAACATAATGGAAACCCCAAACACTTCTTCCATGCACCATAATGTAAACCCACAACACTTCCTCCACACAACATAATGTAAACCCATAATACTTCCTCCACACGACATCATGTAAACCCACAACAATTCTTCCACACAACATACTATAAACCCACAACACTTCCTTCACACAACATCATGTAAACCCATAATACTTCCTCCATACAACATCATGGAAACCCACAACACTTCTTCCATACACCATAATGAAAACCCACAACACTTCCTCTACACAACATAATGTAAACCCATAATACTGCCTCCACACAACATCATGTAAACCCACAACAATTCTTCCACACAACATCATGTAAACCCATAATACTTCCTCCACACAACATAATATAAACCCACAACACTTCTTCCATACATCATAATGAAAACCCACAACACTTCCTCTACACAACATAATGTAAACCCATAATACTACCTCCACACAACATCATGTGAATCCATAATACTTCCTCCATACAGCCTCATGTAAACCCATAATACTTCCACAACTCTGCTTTTGTTAGCCATGATTCATAAGCACACTGAGGGAAAATAAACTCAACTCAACATTTTTCTCCTGTTCTCATGGGAAATGCTATCCTTTGGTGCTGCTCCAACGTGTGTAAAGGAGCACTCTGAATACATCTAACCTGTTAACACACAATCAGCACTGTGTAGTATCCCTGGTGGAGAGATGGTAAAGAGACCATGTTAGGAGGAGCAAATAATTAATATGCAATGACTGGAATGAGTTAAAGACCACATTACATCAGGGAATCATCAAAAGAGATAAGGGTGAAATGGAAAGAAAAATGGGCCAACTGATCTTGAAGGTGTGTGTATGTTTGTGTGGTGAGTGACATATGCCACGGGGATATTGGTGACAAGCTGACAGGCTTATATACCCAGACTGACCTGTTCTACTCTGGCACCCTCGATCCTTCACCCTCCAGACTCTGGTTCCTGGGTCCTACACCCTCCAGTTCCTGGTAACTTTGGCCCCTGGGTCCTAAACCTTCCAGACTCTTGTTTATCTACTTCCTATTTTTTATTTTCCTTTATTTTACTAGGCAAGTCAGTTAAGAACAAATTCTTATTTTCATTGGCGGCCTAAGAACAGTGGGTAAACTGCCTGTTCAGGGGCAGAACGACAGATTTTGTACCTTGTTAGCTCAGGGATTTGAACTTGCAACCTTTCGGTTACTAGTCCAATGCTCTAACCACTAGGCTACCCTGCCACCCATTCTGACACCAGCAATAAGGAACCTGGGCAAAACCATGCCGAACAAACCGGCAAGCATGTGACATATCCCTCATACTGTTGTCATGGGCACCTTAGTTATTTCACACTGAGTCCAATACTGTCCCATTATTGTCCAATACTGAGTCCAATGCTGACTCAATTAGCTTTACCACACTGAGGCCAGTCCTGTCTCCTGACTAACTGACTCACTGACTCACTTACAGTGCCTTGCGAAAGTATTCGGCCCCCTTGAACTTTGCGACCTTTTGCCACATTTCAGGCTTCAAACATAAAGATATAAAACTGTATTTTTTTGTGAAGAATCAACAACAAGTGGGACACAATCACGAAGTGGAACGACCTTTATTGGATATTTCAAACTTTTTTAACAAATCAAAAACTGAAAAATTGGGCGTGCAAGATTATTCAGCCCCTTTACTTTCAGTGCAGCAAACTCTCTCCAGAAGTTCAGTGAGGATCTCTGAATGATCCAATGTTGACCTAAATGACTAATGATGATAAATACAATCCACCTGTGTGAAATCAAGTCTCCGTATAAATGCATTTCTTAAAGATATCCATAAAAAGTGTTGTTTAAAGTTTGCCACAAGCCACCTGGGAGACACACCAAACATGTGGAAGAAGGTGCTCTGGTCAGATGAATCCAAAATTGAACTTTTTGGCAACAATGCAAAACGTTATGTTTGGCGTAAAAGCAACACAGCTGAACACACCATCCCCACTGTCAAACATGGTGGTGGCAGCATCATGGTTTGGGCCAGCTTTTCTTCCGCAGGGACAGGGAAGATGGTTAAAATTGATGGGAAGATGGATGGAGCCAAATACAGGACCATTCTGGAAGAAAACCTAATGGAGTCTGCAAAAGACCTGAGACTGGGACGGAGATTTGTCTTCCAACAAGACAATGATCCAAAACATAAAGCAAAATCTACAATGGAATGGTTCAAAAATAAACATATCCAGGTGTTAGAATGGCCAAGTCAAAGTCCAGACCTGAATCCAATTGAGAATCTGTGGAAATAACTGAAAACTGCTGTTCACAAATGCTCTCCATCCAACCTCACTGAGCTCGAGCTGTTTTGCAAGGAGGAATGGTAAACAATGTCAGTCTCTCGATGTGCAAAACTGATAGAGACATACCCCAAGCGACTTACAGCTGTAATCGCAGCAAAAGGTGGCGCTACAAAGTATTAACTTAAGGGGCTGAATAATTTTGCACGCCCAATTTTTCAGTTTTTGATTTGTTAAAAAAGTTTGAAATATCTACACCACACTGAGGCCAGTCCTGTCTCCTGACTCACTGACTCACTTAGCCATACCACACTGAGGCCAGTCCTGTCTCCTGACTCACTGACTCACTGACTCACTTAGCTACACCACACTGAGACCAATCCTGTCTCCTGACTCACTGACTCACTGACTCACTTAGCTATACCTAACTGAGGCCAGTCCTGTCTCCTGACTCACTGACTCATTAACTTTACCACACTGAGGCCAGTCCTGTCTCCTGACTCCCTGACTCACTGAATCACTTATCTACACCACACTGAGGACAGTTCTGTCCCCTGACTCACTGACCCAATTAGGCGTACACTGGACTCACAGAACACACAGTCAACCAGTAAGTATCTGAAGGTCAGCTCAGTTGGACCCATTCAAAGTGTTCTACTCTCAGATCAGTCACTAGTGTACTGTCTGTCTGTGACCTAGCTTGCGTTGCACTGAGATCTAATTAGACAAGAAGACCAGGCCTTTTCCATGTTCCCAGGTCGCTGTGTTTACTTTCATAAACAAACTAACCAACAGGCGAAATGAAGACAAATGACCAGTGAACACCACCACTGTAGCAGCAGTAGAAATATTGAGTCATATTGGAACTGAGGAAAAATATATAGAGCAGAAAAATAACAGAGACCTGATGGGCAGAGAGGGTCGGGGCAATGAGGGGCGGGGCGGAGAGTGGCAACAAGGGGCGGAGCGGGGCAGGTAGAGGCAGGGTGGGGCGGAGAGGGGTGGGCTGGGTGGGCTTGAATGTTGAGCACTAAGCTAATTAGTCATAGAGGGCAAAGTGGAGAAATTTATTAGAGGTTAACACAGAAAGGGGAATGTTTACAGAGAGATACCTCATGGGAGATAGACTTGGAGGGGCTCCAAGCGATATCGCCGTATACCGTTGGTACTAACCACAAGACAGCCACTGCACACATCATGCACAGCCCGTCAACACCATGTCACAGTGGTAGGCAATGTCACTAGCCTGTCTGTCCATCTGTGGTCATGGTGGTCACCCAAGCTTTATCTCTGCAAACAACCCTCAACAAATTAGCTCCTAAGCAGAACCCAAAGCACTGCATTCTCATAATCCTTGTCATACAGGGATACAACTGCCTGCGCAATATTTCCTCGAAACGATGAAAAAAAGGGATCATACAGCTGCAACCATTCGCGGCCGCCACGACTTCAGAGGCAGGCTGTCCTCCAGAGTATAGTCTCCGGTGCAGGAGAAAGAGAGATGTCTGACAGACCAAATGAAACGCAGAGGCAGAGAGGGCTGGCGTAATCGGGTTACATGATTGATGAGAGGGGGAAATGGGATCATGTTGTATTAAGAAAATGTGTGTTTGAACCCAAAACCGGCGCGTATCAGCAGACTAATGCATCAGCTATGGACACCTGAGAGCTAGATGCTGTTAGCTCGGTCCCAATGGTGAGCAGGACCATCGATCCTACGCAACCTCTCTCTCTCTCTCTCTCTCTCTCTCTCTCTCTCTCTCTCTCTCTCTCTCCACTCTCTCTCTCTCTCTCTCTCTCCACTCTCTCTCTCTCTCTCTCTTTCACCACTGCTGTAAACTCAACATAGCACAATAGCGTCTGTGTATCTGTGTCTGTTTTTGCCAAAGTGTCCAATGTAAACTTTTGGCACAAGCAGGATGCCAACACTTAATCCCTGTGCCTTGTTAGGAAGGCGTACTGCAGAATTTAGGAGGGCGTACTGCAGGGGTTTGTCTCGCTACAGGCCAGCCAGTGTGCTAGAGTGATGACTTAGTGGCTAAATTGATTCTGCAATAAATAATATTCTACAAATATAAAATACATTGATGTACAGTGCATTCGGAGAGTACTCAGACCCTTTGACTTTTTCCACTTTTTAAATTACGTTACAGCCTTATTCCAAAATTGATTAAATAAAAAATATATATTTAGATAAGTATTCACACCCTTTGCTAAGAGACTTGAATTTGAGCTCTGGTGCATCCTGTTTCCATTGATCATCCTTCAGATGTTTCTACAACATGATTTGAAAAGGCACACACCTATCTATATAAGGTCCCACAGTTGACAGTGCGTGTCAGAGCAAAAACCAAGCCATGACATGGAAGGAATTGTCTGTAGAATAAATAAAAAAATGTTAGTCCCTTTTTCTCCCCAATTTCAATCTTTTGTAATCGCTGCCACTCCCCAATGGGCTTGGGAGGCGAAAGGCGAATCATGCGACCTCAGAAACATGACCTGCCAAACCACGCTTCTTAACACCCACCTGCTTAACCTGGGGAGCCAGCCGGACCAATGTGTTGGAGGAAACACTGTTCAACTGACAACCGCGGTCAGCTTGCAGGCACTCGGCCCCCCACAAGGAGTCGCTAGAGCGTGATGAGCCAAGTAAAGCCACCCCGACCAAACCTGTTCAACGCTGGGCCAATTGTGCGCCGCCCTATGGGACTTCAGATCACGACCGGTTGCGATACAGACCGGGATCAAAACCGGGTCTGTAGTGGCACCTCTAGCACTGCGATGTAGTGCCGTAGACCGCTGAGCCACCCGGGAGGCGCAGGCTTCCATCATTCTTAAATGGAAGAAGTTTGGAACCACCAAGACTCTTCCCAGAGCTGGCCGCCCAGCCAAACTGAGCAATCGGGGGAGAGGGGCCTTGATGAGGGAGGTGACCAAGAGCCCGATGGTCACTCTGACAGAGCTCCAGTGTGACTCTGTGGGGATCGGAGAATCTTCCAGAAGGATAACCATCTCTGCAGCCCTCCACAATCACACCTTTATGTGCCTAAAAGGCACGTGACAGCCCGCTTGGAGTTTGCCAAAAGGCCCCTAAAGACTTTCAGACCATGAGAAACAAAATTCTCTGGTATGATGAAACTAGGATTGAACTCTTTGACCTGAAAGCCAAGCGTCACGTCTGGAAGAAACATGGCACCCTCCCTACGGTGAAGCATGGTGATGGCAGCATCATGCTGTGGAGTTGTTTTTCAGCGGCAGGGACTGGGATTCTAGTCAGGATCGAGGGAAAGATGAACGGAGTAAAGTACAGAGAGATTATTGATGAAAACATGCTCCAGAGCGCTCAGGATCTCAGACTGGGGCGAAGATTCACCTTCTAACAGGACAATGACCTTAAGCACACGGCCAAGACAATGCAGGACTGGCTTCGGGACAAGTCTCTGAATGTCCTTGAGTGGCACAGGCAGAGCCTGGAATCTACCATATCTGGAGAGACCTGAAAATATTTGTGTGGCGACGCTCCCCATCCAACATGGTAAAGCTTGAGAGGATCTACAGAGAAGAATTGGAATAACTCCCCAAAGACAGGTGTGCCAAGCTTGTAGCGTCATACCCACATAGACTCAATGCTGTAATTTCTGCCAAAGGTGCTTCAACAAAGTACTGAGTTTCTGAAAACGTATGACATTTTTTATTTTCATTTAAATGTATTTTATACATTTGTAAAAAAAAATCGAAAACATGTTCTTTGTCAATATGGGGAATTGTGTGTAGATTGATGTGGAAAAAAACGATTTAATCAATTTTACAATAAGGCGTCTGAATACTTTCCGAATGCACTGTAACTACCAAAACGCATACAATATAGCTCAGAATTTGAATTATTTATTTATGCAGTCATTATTATAATATATTACATTTATATATTATAATATATTACATTTATAATGGGTTTTGTATGTTGTAACCATGTTTCAACTAAGAAAATGGTCTCCTTGTGTACAAGCATGCACGTGTATGTGTCCTAGGGCAAAGGTTACTGTGATATCTGCATTTCTGGATGATCCGTCTGTTTTGGGTTTTGCTCAACTGAACCATCATTTTGAAATGTTTGGTTCTAAAACAAATCAGTGGACAATCCCTCAACAAACAGTCACTGCGGTGGAAACCATCGTCATAAAGAGGAATGAATGAAGAAATGGAGTCAAAGTCACACAACAGCGGAGAATGGAAGCAAAATCAGCCAAAACAAGCACTAAAGAAACTAAACCTGCAATATATATAATGAGAGTGTCATACCGTATTCTTGATTTTATTTAATCTTATCATGCACCAAACATTTGCTCATGTCATAACTTTTCAGAGAGGAAAATAGTTCAGAAATGTTATGCAACTATAACAGGTAATATTTCAATTTTTCCACAACTGTTATATTTTTCCACAGTCAAACAAATCAAAAAGCTGAAACCAACTTTGTATTACATTTTTTATTTAACCTTTATTTAACCAGGTAGGCTAGTTGAGAACAAGTTCTCATTTACAACTGCGACCTGGCCAAGATAAAGCAAAGCAGTTCGACACATACAACAACACAGAGTTACACATGAAATAAACAAACATATAATCAATAATACAGTAGAAAAGTCTATATACAGCATGTGCAAATGAGGTAGGATAAGGGAGGTAAGGCAATAAATAGGCCATAGTGGCGAAATAATTACCATATAGCAAATAAACACAGCAATGGTAGGGTGTGCTGAAGATGAATATGCAAGTAGAGATACTGTGGTGCAAAGGAGCAAGATAAATAAATAAATCCAGTATGGGGATGAGGTAGTTGGATGGGCTATTTACAGATGGGCTATGTACAGGTGCAGTGATCTGTGAGCTGCTCAGTCAGCTGGTGCTTAAAGCTAGTGAGCGAGGTAAGAGTCTCCAGCTTCAGTGATTTTTGCAGTTCGTTCCAGTCATTGGCAGCAGAGAACTGAAGGAGAGGCGGCCAAAGGAAGAATTGGCATTGGGGGTGACCAGTGAGATATACCTGCTGGAGCAAGTGCTACGGGTGGGTGCTGCTATGGTGACGATTGAGCTGAGATAAGGCAGGGCTTTACCTAGCAGAGACTTGTAGATGACCTGGAGCCAGTGGGTTTGGTGACGAGTATGAAGCGAGGGCCAACCAACGAGAGCATGCAGGTCGTAATGGTGGGTAATATATGGGGCTTTGGTGACAAAACGTATGGCACTGTGATAGACTGCATCCAATTTGTTGAGTAGAGTTTTGGAGGCTATTTTGTAAATGACATCGCCGAAGTCGAGGATCTGTAGGATGGTCAGTTTTACGAGGGTTTGATTGGCAGCATTAGTGAAGGATGCTTTGTTGTGAAATAGGAAGCCAATTCTTGATTTAATTTTGGATTGGAGATGAATAATGTGAGTCTGGAAGGAGAGTTTACAGTCTGACCAGACACCTAGGTATTTTCAGTTGTCCACATATTCTAAGTCAGAACCGTCCAGAGTAGTGATGCTGGAAGGGCGGGCAGGTGCTGGCAGCGATTGGTTGAAGAGCATGCATTTAGTTTTTCTTGCATTTAAGAGCATTTGGAGGCCACCCAAGGAGAGATGTATGGCATTGATGCTCATCTGGAGGTTAGTTAACACAGAGTCCAAAGAAGGGCCAGAGGTATACAGAATGGTGTCGTCTGCGTAGAGGTGGATCAAAGAATCACCAGCAGCAAGAGCGGCATCATTGATGCATACAGAGAAGAGAGTCGGCCCGAGAATTGAACCCTGCGGCACCCCCATAGAGACTGCCGGAGGTCCGGACAACAGGCTCTTCGATTTGACACACTGAACTCTATCAGAGAAGTAGTTGGTGAACCAGGCGAGGCAATCATAGCTAATTGAGCCTGCAGGAGAGGCTCAGCTTTTCCAGAGAAAGTTTGACAAACAGGCTTTATGTAGGAGAGATGGCCATTGTTTGTGTGACTCTGTCCTGCTGGCCACAGAGCGACAGAGATGTTTTAAATTCTTTCGGGATCAGTGTCCCTTCCATGGGACGGTTGAGCTAACATAGGCTATTCCCAGGAAATAGACATATCTGATATATTCTTGTTTATCTAACCGCACTGTCCAATTTACAATAGCTATTACAGTGAAGTAATACCATGCTATTGTTTGAGGAGAGTGCCCAAAATTTTTAACAGAAATGCAATAGTTCATTGTATCAGTCTAAAACTGTGCACATACACTATACATTACACCTGGGCTGGAATAATACATTATGGCCTTTCTCTTGCATTTCAAAGACGATGGTACAAAAAATACAAAAGAACAGATGTTTTTTTCTTTGTATTACCTTTTACCAGATATATTGTGTTATTTTCCCCTATATTCCTTTCACGTTTCCACAAACTTTAAAGTGTTTCCTTTCAAATGGTGTTTCCTTTCAAATAATACCATAGTACCCTCCAAACTCGTCATCAAGCTCGAGACCCTGGGTCTCGACCCCGCCCTGTGCAACTGGGTACCTGACTTCCTGACGGGCCGCCTCCAGGTGGTGAGGGTAGGTAACAACATCTCCACCCCGCTGATCCTCAACACTGGGGCCCCACAAGGGTGCGTCTGAGCCCTCTCCTGTATTCCCTGTTCACCCACGACTGCGTGGCCATGCACGCCTCCAACTCAATCATCAAGTTTGCGGACAACACTTCAGTGGTAGGCTTGATTACCATCAACGACGAGACGGCCTACAGGGAGGAGGTGAGGGCCCTCGGAGTGTGGTGTCAGGAAAATAACCTCACACTCAACGTCAACAAAACAAAGGAGATGATTGTGGACTTCAGGAAACAGCAGAGGGAGCACCACCCTATCCACATCGATGGGACAGTAGTGGAGAGGGTAGTAAGTTTTAAGTTCCTCGGCGTACACATCACGGACAAACTGAATTGGTCCACCCACACAGACAGCGTTGGGAAGAAGGCGCAGCAGGAGGCTGAAGAAGCAGGCTGAAGAAATTTGGCTTATCACCAAATGCACTCACAAACTTCTACAGATGCACAATCGAGAGCATCCTGTCGGGCTGTATCATCGCCTGGTACGGCAACTGCTCCGCCCACAACCGTAAGGCTCTCCAGAGGGTAGTGAGGTCTGCACAACGCATCACCGGGGGTAATCTACCTGCCCTCCAGGACACCTACACCACCCGATGTCACAGGAAGGCCATAAAGATCATCAAGGACAACAACCACCAGCCACTGCCTGTTCACCCCGCTATCATCCAGAAGGCGAGGTCAGTACAGGTGCATCAAAGCAGGGACCGAGAGACTGAAAAACAGCTTCTATCTCAAGGCCATCAGACTGTTAAACAGCCACCATTAACATTGAGTGGCTTCTGCCAACATACTGACTCAACTCGAGCCACTTAAATAATGGGAATTCATGTAAAAAATGTATCACTAGCCACTTTAAACAATGCCACTTGATATAATGTTTACATACCCTACATTACTCATCTCATATGTATATGTACTGTATATACTGTACTCTATATCATCTACTGCATTTTGCCATCTTTATGTAATACATGTACCACTAGCCACTTCAAACTCTGCCACTTTTATGTTTACATACCCTACATTACTCATCTCATAAGTATATACTGTACTCGATACCATCTATTGCATCTTGCCTATGCCGTTCTGTATCATCACACATTCATATATCTTTATGTACATATTCTTTATCCCTTTACACTTGTGTGTATAAGGTAGTAGTTGTGGAATTGTTAGGTTAGATTACTTGTTGGTTATTACTGCATTGTCGGAACTAGAAAGACAAGCATTTTGGTAAATATTGCAACTGTTACGTTCTGACCTTAGTTCTGTTATTATATCTTTGTTTTAGTATGGTCAGAGTGTGAGTTGGGTGGGCAGTCTGTTTGTTTTTCTATGCTGGTTTTTGAGTTCGGCCTAGTATGGTTCTCAATCAGAGGCAGCTGTCAATTGTTGTCCCTGATTGAGAATCATACTTAGGTAGCCTGGGTTTCACTGTTGGGTTGTGGGTGTTTGTTTCCGTGTGAGTGTTTGGGCCACACGGTACTGTTTCTTTTGGTTCACATCGTTTATTGTTTTGTTCCAGTGTTCAGTTTGTTTATTAAAAAGACATGAACACTTACCACGCTGCGTTTTGGTCCTCCGATCCTTCTCGCTTCTCCTCCTCAGAAGAGGAGGACTAGATCCCTTACAGCAACATAGAAACTGTGTATGCTATAACCTGTTTGTGATAGTAGAATCGTGATCTGAAAGTTAACGTAATGGGTCAGACAACAGAGCCATAGCACACATGACTATACTGACACCTAACTAAATAGCCTATTTCTTATTTCCTGGATTTTGTTCTCTTATAGTCTTGTGTTTTATCATTACTGTTATATACTGTATGATAGAGTTCAGAGTTAAAAGTGTGCTGCCTCATACGGTTTATAAGTCTCTCACTGAACTCTCTGAAATTTGAGTGAAATATCCCATTGATTTTCTCAAAGCCTTTTTGCTCCGGTCCAAAAGGAAGTGATTGTATGGTTGTTCCCCTCCATTAAAAGCCTAGATTACTGCACATTAGCTATGGGCCTAGATTAAAAATAAACGGCATTGAAACTTCCTTCAATATCACAATGACCGCGGAAATGTTTTGTTACACACTGGGAACAGGAGGAGCATTTGTTTGCACCGAGCGATTCCTTTCAAGGTCTTGAATGTTCTGAACTGATCAAATAAACAGCTACATATGAGAACAAGTTTCAAAGCAAATGTTACAATTTCAATAACTACAGAGATGTAAATGCACTATTCCACTGTTTATGATATATCTACAAAAACTCAAATGTTTTACATTAAAAAAGTGAACTCTTTAAAAATGTTTGATTTACTTTCAAGGTCTTTGCAATATTGTCCATACATTTGAACCTAATCAAACTGACGTCAGTATGAACAGTTTAAAACTCATGCAATTTGAGACTGCTAATCATGTGGTCAAACAGCAGTAGGCATTTCATGACTGCACTAGATGATTCTCAAATGGGATATTTGGCTTGTGTTTTTAGTCAATGTAAATATACCATTATACATGTATGTGTATTGTTACTGCAAATTAGTGTGAAATGCAATAAAAAATGTGATGTATAATTCCAAAATAGAATGTTATTTATACTTTACAAAGGGTTCTAATTGATCTTAATAGAAACATAATACATGCATGCTCTATTATCTATGTACTGTATGTAGTTTGACTGACGAAAGATTAATTGTATCTTATTTGATCAAATAATAATATTTGATCAAATCTCTTTCCTCTTGTCTTGGACGTGTGTTGGGGTTTACTGTAACCCCCAGAGATATTCCATAGACTGTTAGAGTGTATCAGATAATGTGAAGATTAACAGCGGACCACCCCACACGCAAACAGGATGTAATGGCTGTCTGCATTTTTTCCTCTGTCATCAGTCATTTGGGTCAAAGGTTGCACGATTAATCAAAACTGTTTCTGCGGTGTGAGATACACAAATGAGCCTCTTAGGATTACCCACGGCTGAAGATGGCCCCGTCTGTTTATATCTTCCAGGCTGCAGGGTTACATTAAACTCCCCATTTCCAGTCTGGTGTGAACTAATCAGCCATTCCATTTGAGTGACTTTACTCTGTCCTCCATTTCCTATTCTGCTGTCATGATGAGCTTTGTATAGGACTCGTATGAGGTCCTGCCGGTTACATTAGCTGGTGTTTGGACATCTTTGGGGCTTGGCTCAATGAGGAGGCCTGTCAACGTGGCTTTTGTAAATCGAGAGATAGTCCAAACACTCGGACACGCTGTAATAAAAACAAGCCCCTGTTCCCTGCATTAGGTCTGCGTTAGAGGAGAGGGATGGGTCTGAGTGATGCATCATGCATTTCTGTTACAGCTAAAGGGGAATTTCACCCTGGGGGAATCTGGGCTTGTTTTCATGATGTCTGAGGCATTTCCAGGACAGTGAGATGTTATACTGATCACACTATGTTATACTGATTGCACTGTACGTTTTTGTGGGTGTAGATATGATTGTCCTTGTTTGACAGAGCCATTGCCCATATTTCAGCAATGTTCCTATCAGCGGATTCATAGCTACATATACAAGCAGACACATTTTTTCCAGTCTCTGAAAGACTACAACTTGTTTTGGGCGGTGCTTTATGCTCTGGCATCCGTCCCTCCCCCAAAAGCGGGATCTTTTGAAAAGGAGGCGGACACTAACAACAATCCTTAAGGCAAAACTGAAAGAACTGACCAGAAGAAATAGGTTCTGGACTACTCTCATCAACACGAATTAGACGATAGAGCATCTATTAGCTACATGGTGACATTCAACTATACATGTTTCCACCGGAATATAGAGAAGAGGATTAGAAACAAAGAGTTTGCTAACTTTAGAAGTTCAGCTCCAGCTCATGCCAGTAGAGGAAGGACAGATGACAAAAACAGTGCCCAGCTAAGTAAGTCATTTTTCCTGCAAGCCACCTAGCTAGCTAGCTAACTTCAGTTTATCTACTGAAACCCATATTGTGTATTGCTGGCGAACATACTACTTTGTTACAATGGGGGGGAAATCAAATAATTTTTATGTTTGCTAAGAGAGCTAGCTACTGCGCATTTGGAAAGTTTTCAGACCCCTTGACTTGTTCCACATTTTATTACAGCGCAGGTTTATTCTAAAATTGATTAAATTGTTTTTTTCCTCATCAATCTACACACAATACCCCATAAAAACAAAAGAAAAATAGGTCTTTAGATTTTTTTGAAAATGTATTAAATATAAATAACTGAAACATCACATTTACATAAGTGGTCATTACCTTTACACAGTACTTGTTGAAGCATCTTTGGAAGCAATTACAGTCTCAAGTCTTCTTGGGTATGAAGCTACAAGCTTGGCACACCTGTATTTTGGGATTGTCTCCCATTATTCTCTGCTGATCCTCTTAAGCTCTGTCACATTGGATGGGGAGCGTTGCTGCACAGCTATTTTCAGATCTCTCCAAAGATGTTCAATCCGGTTCAAGTCCAGGCTCTGGCTGGGCCACTCAAGGACATGCAGAGACTTGTCCCGAAGCCACTCCTGTCTTGTGTTGGCTGTGTGCTTAGGGTCGTTGTCCTGTTGGAAGGTGAACCTTCGCGGCCAAAATCTCATGGCTTGTTTTTTGCTCTGACATGCACTGTCAACTGTAGGACCTTATATAGACAGGATGTGTCTTTCCAAATCATGTCCAATCAATTGAATTTATGACAGATGGATTCCAATCAATCTCAAAGCAAACGGTCTGAATACTTCTGTAAATAAGGTTTTTCTGTTTTTTATTTTTTATACATTTTAGAGACCTGTCTTCGCTTTATCATTATGGGGTATTGTGTGTAAATTAATTCAGATGTTTTTTTATACATTTTTGAATAAGGCTGTGACATAACAAAATGTGAAAAAATTCAGGTGGTTTGAATACTTTCCGAATGCACTGTATATACTGTACCAAAAGATAGTTATATCATATAACTGATGCCTTTCAGAGTTCAATACAGAACTTTGACATTAGCTAGCTAGCTAAATTAACCAGCTAGGCAAGCAAGCTTATTGAATGTCTTCCATTTTGTTGTGAAGGAAAAACATGTATGGTATCTCATCACTTCTCAGCTCTCGTCAAAATGGATACCCCATCAGTTCAGTTTGAAAATCTTTCTGGTAATCTTTGGTCACCGCATCATTCTTGATAGCCGCAAGCCACCGGCAGAATCGGAGTGAATGTCTGGTTGTCACGTTCTGACCTGTATTTCCTTTGTTTTGTATTTATTTAGTATGGTCAGGGCGAGAGTTGGGTGGGCAGTCTATGTTTGATTTTCTATGATTTGGGGATTTGTATGTTTCGGCCTAGTATGGTTCTCAATCAGAGGCAGGTGTCATTAGTTGTCTCTGATTGAGAATCATACTTAGGTAGCCTGGGTTGCACTGTTTGTTTGTGGGTGATTGTCTATGTTAGTGGCTTGTGTCAGCACAGGTCTCATTTGTAGCTTCACGGTCATATTTGGTTTATTGTTTTTGTTACTCTTTTGTATAGTGTTCAGTCTTTCTTTATTAAAATTCACTATGAACACATACCACGCCGCATATTGGTCCTCTTATCCTTCTCGCCTCTCCTCTTCAGATGAAGAGGAGGAAGACCGTGACACTGGTAGGTAGAATGGTGAAAGATAATTCATTTTTTTGTGAGTGTTTGTAATTAGCACAGCCAGGCACCATACAGGCATGATGAAAAACAAACACTTAAAAAAAATTCTTGCCTAGGGAAATTCAGAGATTACTGTGTGTTGGTTGTTCGAAGTAAACAATACCATTATTCAAGTTTATTGGCACACCCACTCTGCCTCGGTATCAGTATTCACTTTGAATGCTAATGCTAAGGACTGTGTGGTTCACTATGAGTACACTAATACACAAGGAGTGGAAACTTCCTGATTATACCAGTGAAATGAAAATGTACGCGTTCTAGCTTCTGGTTCAGATAATTGTGATGGTTATGATCATTTTCAAACAATTGTTTACAGACAGATCATTTCACTCAATCACTGTATCACAATTCCAGGGGGTCAGAAGTTTACATACACTATGTTGACTGTGCATTTAAACAGCTTGGAAAATTCAAAAAGAATTATGTTATGGCTATAGAAGCTTCTTATAGGCTAATTGACATAATTTGAGTCAATTGGACCTGTGGATGTATTTCAAAGCCTACCTCAATCTCAATGCCTCTTTGCTTGACATCATAGGATAATCAAAAGAAATCAGCCAAGACCTCAGAAAAACAACTGTAGACCTCCACAAGTCTGGTTTGTCGTTGGGAGCAATTTCCAAACACCTGAAGGTACCATGTTCATCTGTACAAACAATAGTACGCAAGTATAAACTTCATGGGACCACGCAGCCGTCATACTGCTCAGGAACCGCTCCTAGAGATGAACTTACTTTGGTGCGAAAAGTGCAAATCAATCCCAGAACAACCACAAATGACCTTGTGAAGATGCTGGAGGAAACAGGTACAAAAGTATCTATATCCACAGTAAATCGAGTCCTATATTGACATAACCTGAAAGGCCACTCAGCAAGGAAGAAGCCACTGCTCCAAAACCGCAATAAAATAGCCAGACTATGGTTTGCAACTGCACATGGGAACAAAGATCTTACTTTTTGGAGAAATGTCCTCTGGTCTGATGAAGCAAAAATAGAACTCTTTGGCCACAATGACTGTCGTTATGTTTAGAGGAAAAATGGGGAGCTTGCAAGCCGAAGAACACCATCCCAACCGTGAAGCATGGGGGTGGCAGTATCATTTTGCGGGGGTGGTTTGCTGTAGGAGGTACTGGTGCACTTCACAAAAAAGATTGCATCAAGAGAAGTAAAATTACATGGGTATATTGAAGCAACATCTCAAGACATCAGTTAAAGCTTGGTCACAAATGGGTCTTCCAAATGGGCAATGACCCCAAGCATACTTCCAAAGTTGTGGCAAAACGGCGTAAGAACACCAAAGTCAAGGTTTTGGAGTTGCCATCACTAGCCCTGACCCCTATCCTATAGAAAATGTGTGGGCAGAACTGAAAATGCCTGTGCGAGCAAGGAGGCCTACAAACCTGACTCAGTTAGGTTCAGACTTCAACTGTATAATATAATAATATTATAACTGGTATATATAATAATATTATAACTGGTATATATTATAACTGGTATATATAATATAACAACATTATTACTGGTATAAACAATATTATAATATTATGACTGGTATATGTAATATATTAACATTATACCTGGAATATATAACATAATATTTTAACTGGTGTATATATCATTTAATAATATCATCACTGGTATACATAATATAATAACATTATAACTGGTATACATAATATAAAAACGGTATAACTGGTTTGTATGAATTAATAACATTATAACTTGTATACATAATATAACAATATCAATACTGGTGTAAATAATACGACAACATAATAACTGGTGTATATAAAAAATATTAATATTATAACTGCTGTACATAATATAATAATATTATAAATGGAATAAATAATATGATAATTTTATAACAGGTGTAGATAATAATATAATACTATAACTTGTATAAATAATATGATAACATTATAACTAGTATATTTAAAATAATAGTATTATAAATGACATATTATAACTGGTATAAATAATATAACAACATTATAGTTGGTATTCATAATATTATGATTTTATATTTTGCATATATAACATAATATTAAATGTGGTATAAATAATATTAACATTATAACTGGTATATATAATAATATTACAACTGGTATATATAATATAGAAACGTTATAACTGGTATGTATCGAATAATAACATTCTAATTGGTTTACATAATAAGATAACATTTAAACGGTATATCTATTATAATAATATTATTACTGGTATATATAATTATATTATAACTGGTATATATAATATAATAATATTTAATACTGGTATTTATAATACAATTGTATACCTTGTGTGCAAAATATTATATTATTTTAACTGGTATATATATAATAACATTACAACTGGTATTTATAATACAATAATATTATAAATGGTAAATATAATATAACATTTTTATGACTGGTATGTATAGAATAATAACATTATAACTGGTTTACATAATATGGTAATATTAAAACTGGAATATATATTGTAATAATATTGTAACTGGTATATATAATAATTTTATAACCGGTATATATAATAATATTTAATACTGTATATATAATAAAATGTAATAACTTTTATACAAAATATTATATTCTATTATTATAACTGGTATGTATAATATAATAATTTTATAACAGGTGTACAGAATATAATAACATTAAAACTGGTATGTTTAAAATAACAACATTATAACTGTTATATATAACATAATAACATTTTAACTGGTATAAATAATATGATAATATTACAACTGGCATATATAATGTAATAATATTATCATAAGCGGTATAGATAATATGATAACATTATAACTTGCATATGTAATGTAATAATATTTTAACTGGTATATATGATATAGTAATTTTATAACTGGCATATACAGTATAATAGGGTTATGACTGGTAATATGTAATATGATAACATTATAACTTGTATATATAATATAATAATATTTTAACTGGTAAATATAATATAGTAATTTTATAACTGGTCTATATAATACAATACTATTATAACTGATATATATATAATATAATTATATTGTAACTGGTATATATAATATATTAACATTGTAACTGGTATATATAATAATATTGTAACTAGTATGTACAATTTAAGAATCTCATAATAGGAATATATAATATACTAACATTTTAACTGGCATATACAGTATAATAGTATATTATAGTATAGTATAATACATAATATATATGTAATATAATAACATTATAACTGGTATATATAATATAATAACAATATTACTGGTATAAGTAATATGACAACTTTATAACTGGTGTATATAATATGATAACATTATAACTAGAATATATAACATAATACTATTATAACTGGCATATATAATATATAACTATTATAGCTGGTATACATAATATAATAACGTTATAACTGGTATTTCAAATAATAACATTATAACATTATAACATTATAACATTATAATAAATTATAATTATAGCTATGTTTAAAATAATAACATTCTACATTTTAAATATAATACAGTTGAAGTCGGAAGTTCACATACACCTGGGTTGGAGTCATTAAATCTCGTTTTTCAACCACTTCACAAATTTCTTGGCATGACACAAGTAATTTTTCCAACAATTGTTTATGTAACATAATTCACTGTATCACAATTCCAGTGGGTCAGAAGTTGCATACACTAAGTTGACTGTGCCTTTAAACAGCTTGGAAAATTCCAGAAAATTATTTTATGGCTTTAGAAGCTTCTGATCGGCTAATTGACATAATTTGAGTCAATTGGAGGTGTACCTGTGGATGTATTTGAAGGCCTACTTTCAAACTCAGTGCCTCTTTACTTGACATCATGGTAAAATCAACAGAAATCAGCCAAGACCTCAGAGAAAAAAATTGTAGACCTCCACAAGTCTGGTTCATCCTTGGGAGCAATTTCCGCACGCCTGAAGGTACCGAGTTCATCTGTACAAACAATAGTACGCAAGTATAAACACAATGGGACCACGCAGCCATCATACCGCTCACGAAGGAGACGCCTTCTGTCTCCTAGAGATGAACGTACTTTGGTGCGAAAAGTGCAACTCAATCCCAGAACAACAGCAATGTAGCCAAGTAGGCTCATGTTAACTAGCTAACTGATTTAGATATATTGCATTGTTGATTTGATGATGATGTTTAAATGTATAAGTTGAAATGGTGTTGGAATAGCGGAGGCAGTGCTCCTGTTGTATGTTCTGCCTTGCGGTAACTCCATGGTTCTAAATCAGTAGTTGTTTAGGAAACTGAAACTCAGGCAGCTCTCTGTCGGCGATGCTGATGTTAAATCACAGTTCAGAAAACGCCAAATAATATGGGAGACAAACAACTCTGTACCTTCAACATGCACAAACACACACACACGCACAGTCTTGAACAGCTAACCTTGTGGGGGACACACAACTTCTGGTCCCCACAAGAATAGTTAAACACGTACACACACACACACACACCTATTTATCAGCAGAGCAGCTGTTTATTTTAGGAACAGAGAGCTTTAGTGAAGCACAGCTCATCCTCGTCTCAGCTAGATTCAGTGTCTTCACAGTCTTCACAGGCTCTGTCTATTAAGTTGTTTTTCAAGACCTATAATCCCTGCAAAAAGCTTTCTGTCTGTAGCCTATTCCTCAACTCAAAAGGAGACAGAGATGAGATGGTGAGTAATGAAATACTGAAAGACAAAAATAAGGGAATTCACTTCATAAATGTCAACTTCTCACAAAAAAATCCCCCGTATGGAGAGAGGAAAGACAACAACATTATTTATTTGTCTCCATATGCATACTGTAATCTAATGTGGTAGTCGGCTAAAAAGGGCATCAGATGGACGAAAACTGTGAAACTATTTAGCAAATGCTTCTGGAATAATGTGCTGCAGTATTGTCTTAGCCAGCAGATCCGAGCCTCTTGCTTACAGCTGCACTAGGGTCAGACAGCATTCCTCTGTATATTTCCGAGATATGGCTCGGAAAACAGACCTCAATCCAGGCATGAGAAATGTTTTGTACTCCTAATTTTCCTATTATCCCAACTGTTACACCAAGAAGATTGAACTACTGCTAGTTTCTCCGGAAAACTGTCCTTTTCATCCTCATACTAGGTAGCAGAAGCCACAACAGCCATTTCTGAATGGCAGTGACAGCTAATCAGCTCCTTTGTTGTTCAATGCAATGTGCCATTCCAAAATATGATATCTGAGTGAGAGTGACTAATAAAATCAATGGGGGACCCCTTGGAGGCCAGGGCCACTGGGCACGTGCCCTGTGTGCTCGGTATTCGGCCATGATTTCTACATGTTTAGTTAGCTGGCGAGACTAAATCACCAATCTAAAAAATTGTTAGCTGACATGGCCAATTGAGTGACTGTCAGTGACTAACATAAGAAGAGAAACTGTTGCACAGTCAAATTTCTAAATGGTACCTTGTGTATTCTATTATTCTAACTCAGTTAGAAAGGTAACAGTAAATTGAGACCCAGACGGAGTTCCTAGCGGCAGGGGGCCCTAAGCGACCCTTTTGCCTGGAACCGGCCCTGCCTGCATGTAGACTTATTGGCAACAAAGCCCAATGATGATGATGCCATCGGTTTATAGATAGGCATAGGTTACTATAAACCCATACCATTTGCTATGATGATTACTGAACAGTGTTTTGTAACATTAAAAATCCTAAATCACCAATATCATGAAAAAAATTTACAAAGAGGGGCAGACGGGGCAAACTCTATATTTTAATGTAAGACGACACCAAAGATTGTGGATGATTTAAGATGTCTTACTCAGGCCATTTACCATTCGAAGAAATGGTCACAGCTCCGGTGTGCATTAAGGGGGTAGCTCTCCCATAGGCACCAATGCGATTGCAACTGGGTCTGGTCTGCTTAGTTCATTGACTGTGTATGAATCAGAAAATAAGATTGGGATGTCTCGCTTTCTCTTCCGTCTCTGACACCCACTTGACTTCCTCTGTTGTTTCCATGACAGCTGGCAGCAGAGAGAGGACATAGGGGCCTAAGAAGGGAGGCCTACTCTTAACATCACCCATCCAGCAGGATACTTACTGTAAACAATGGCTAACCCCACCCCCAATCTCCAGCTTCAGCCAGGTATTTATTGTTCTCTGCACTAATCCAGCTTCTTCCTGAGTCCTGTCTCTCTTCCTCCACTGTGTTAGTCGTGTCTCGGGAAGATATTTTTTAAAGGTTTTTAATAGGGTAGACTACTCTTCCTGAACTGCACTGTTGGTTAAGGGCTTGTAAGGAAGCATTTCACGATAAGGTCGACCGACACTTGTTGTATTCGGCACGTGACACATAAAGTTTGCTTTGATTTGATAATGTATATTTACTACAAAATAGAAAACAGTGAAGTAAAGAATAGGAAAAAAATATTTTTATACCCTGTTGATGATCAGTCTTGATTGTCAGGGTATCGTGTGTCTCTATATAAAATACATGGATTTTAACCCAAGTAAACATTGCATACATTTTTGAACCTGACCTTGACCTTGATCTTTACCGTTTGCCCAAAGCAGGAATAGAAGTATGAGGTCGTATCTGATTACATTTGGAGTTAGTAACAGTAAATCATGGTTTGAGGGCAAATCTGTTCCGCAATATACAAACGTTCTAGGCTATTTAGGTTATATTACAGGGAATAATTTCCCTTCCTTAGAGAAGCTGAAGTTTACAGAGACAGTTGAATATGAAAATGCAATGACTGTACTGTACTCTGCGTGGTAAGCGAAAACCTCAACAGAATAGTTGTCAGTTCGTTACCTTGACTAGATGGCTTAGTGGGATGGTATCTGATTGTTTTACTTGGAGGTGATAGATTTGAAGTCTGTGGCTATTCGAGCAATAACTTAGAACATCTTAGAAATATTATCTAGTTGTTTCATGAGTGCGACGTTCGCTTCTAATGCTTGACTGAAATAATTGACAAATAACGAGTGATTTTTTTAAAAGTAAAATTGCCTCATGATTGTCCAGACAGAGACCATATGTGTCACACTACCTCGCCTACACACTGTATGAGAAGACTGTTTTGAATTATCTTCACATTTCACAGAAATAGATCTATCACAGTGTATCTGGATAGAAAAGGCACCGATGCAGCAGGTTTCTTGGCAAGGACAAGACCTAGCGAGCATGTTGCCTATCCATGTTTGGGGGCGATCAGAACCAGATGGGTCAGGTTGTACCTTCCCGCCAGGCTAGGGCATTGGAGCGACTGTCACTCAGACCACGGGTGTGTATGGTGGAGGGGGAGGGGGGTGGGGGCATGTTATGGTGCTGAGGTGTAAGTCTAAAAAGAGTCTCCAGGATATATAACTGACACTCTGCAACCGTCTGTTTCAGTGGAAGACCTGACGTCCTCCATTTAACACAGAATCAAAGAGAAATGTAGCAACAGCCAGCTAGAGAGGATGAGAAACATGCTGTAGACAGGAAAGGAATGCAGAGGTGAAAAATACTGTTTTTGGAAAAGTTTCAGCCAGGGGAGTCAGGTGACAGGAGGAAGTTTCAGCCAGGGGAGTCAGGTGACAGGAAGATGTTTCAGCCAGGGAAGGTCAGGTGACAGGAGGAAGTTTCAGCCAGGGGAGTCAGGTGACAGGAGGAAGTTTCCGCCAGGGGAGTCAGGTGACAGGAAGATGTTTCAGCCAGGGGAGTCAGGTGACAGGAGGAAGGGAGATACCCATATAGAAAAGGCTTTATAGAGATTATCATGAAACACAGACATATTCTAGCTCTGTCTGCACATGATGAGGTTGGAGGGTGCACTGGTGAGTGACTTTACCCTTCTCTTCTCCTTCCTCTCATTCTTTAATTCTGTCACTCTCTTACGATCAGGTTTCTCCCAGTCCTTCAGCTGAGCGGTCTGGTGGGGCTTGATCAATGGCAGGAAACCAGCAGATCAAATGGTGATTCATCTGAAAGCGATAGGCTATAATCTACACAACCATACCTCTGAGACCTCTGTGACTTTACCTCCATGTGATGTTGGGGTTGTGTGTAATCTTCTCCCCTTAGGAACACAGTAACCCTGAGGGTAGATGAATACAGTACACAGTCCTACGGGGTTGTTTAATATGCTCAATATGCTTATTACTCACTCAGTCTCCGCCAGCTGTATGCAAATATAAAACATATTGCCTTGGGTCTCTGTGGAGAACCTCACTACTCGCTCAGACTCACCATAGGCCTTTATCTGTAATTAAACACACTAACTTCGTCTCTGGGGTTATTGATATTGATATTTTTTATCATTAATAAACAACTTGCTGTAAGGGATTGCACTGCTGTTTCCTTTTGGCGCCTGTTTGTCTGTAATTCTGAAATTGTTTAAATAACTTGATTATATTATGTATCTTCAATAAATGTTATGAGCTGATATTGGATTAATTGTCCACATTCTCAGAATGCTGTATACTATTATATATTAAGGTACTTCAATACGATACCTCATGAATCATGGATTTGCTCATGTATCATGTATTGCAGCAGACATAGGCCCCCCTTCTTGTCAATTAGAATTACCCCAAGGGCAAAACTCCAACGGTACTACAATGCTGTCCAAGACAATACCATCATTTCTACTGCATATCTGGAAAACCTTAATTCAACGTTTAACAACACAATTCATTGATCATTGTCATGTTCTGTTAAATGACTGATTGAAAGACTGAATGATGGCGGGTTGTTCTGAAAAAATCTTTACTAATCCACTAACTGAGCTGGGAGATTGTGCTTTCCTGAGGAGGGGAGTGTTCCTAATCTGGACCCATTAGAGTATAATGGGGTGTTCCTAATCTGGACCCATTAGAGTATAATGGGGTGTTCCTAATCTGGACCCCTTACATATATTATGGGGTGTTCCTAATCTGGACCCCTTACTGTGTGATGGTGTGTTCCTAATCTAAATCCCTTACAGTTTGATGGGGTGTTCCTAATCTGGGTCCTTTACAGTTTGATGGGATGTTCCTAATCTGGGTCCCTTACAGTGTGATGGGGCTTTCCTAATCTGGATCCCTTACATAGTGATGGGGTGTTCCTAATCTGGATCCTTTACATGTTGGATGGTGAGTTTCTAATCTGGATCCCTTAGAGAGTGATGGGGTGTTCCTAATCTGGACCCTTTACATGTGTGATGGGCTCTCCTGCCACTCCTGGTAACTCTTTGCTTCTGTCAAAACAGACTTTCTGTTCCCCTCATGCAGCCGCCTCAGACTACTTAAACCGATGTGGCCTTGTCTTTGCTGGATTAAACCTAACGAGGGTCCACTGACTCCAACAACATGTGCTGCATGATGATGATGATGAGAGAGAGAGAGAGAGAGGCAGCCTTTAAACCTAATACACTTAATTCCCTACAGATGATACAGAGAAGGAGAAACAGACTATTTATGTTGATAGGTTAAATCACTAGGGTGTGTTCTAAAAACTGTTAGTGAACTCATCTAAATGCAGCGTTATTGTGGAGAGTCATCTCCTTAGCTTTTTATGAATCCATTTGATGCCATTAGACAGATAGATAAATGCCAGTTTTCTGTTTCTGTCTGTCTGTCTCTCTGTCTCTCTCTCTCTCTAGGTGTGTGTGCGTGTGTGTCAGGCGCAGAGCAACATTTCATTATTCGGTTTTGATAATGCGTAAATAACAAAATGCAATGCTAAAAACAGTTGTCTAAGTGTGAGGTTCATGTATCATAATGGTTGACAACTGTTCTGGAGAGTGTCTGCATGGTGAGTATAATGTGTAAAAGGGTTTGGTTGTCTCTAGCTGAAGTCATGGTGTTTGAGAATCATAAAGGTTGTAAAGTTATTTAAGGTTGTTTCCTTCTAGTATCTGCAGATAATTATTAGAACATGAAATAGTCTATTTTGATGAAAACAACATGTCATTACTAAAAATCAATATGGCCTACTCTTATAATGCTATCGGTAATACGTTTTTTTTCGAATATATGTGATAAGAAATGTCATTTAATAAAAATAAAAAATGGACAACAGAAACACAATAATTAGGCCATTGCAGTCGGTATACTGTCGGTATACAGTCGTTCTTTCATGGGTCTACTTGAGTTTCCCATGTCACTCATAGCCAATCTCTGGCTGTCACAGATAAACCACTTCGTGAATGAAGTGTTCGAGTCCAGATAGTACACACATAAGGGCCGTTGATGTCTGGGACATCGCCTTTGCGGTGACTATTGAGCGGAGCTGAGGCCACAGCGGTGTAATTCCACTCTGGCTTTTTGTCCGATGAAGATCTTGCCATAGCAACCTGTCCAACTCGCACTGTTGCACTGTGGTTTCCTTTGCTTTTTAACCTAAATCCTTTAAGCACTGCTAACGGACAGATTTCAGATCACCGTGTCATGAAATCTCAGTGTTTTTGCTATATTGGCTAACACTGGATGCATTCTATTTGAAAAGACATTGAATAACCATAGCAGTTTAGGTAAGGCAATCTAGTGAATAATATCTGCATTCATTTTAAATTAGGTTATTTTCACTCAGAATAATTACTTTAAAAAATGTATTATAAAAAACGTCAGTAATACATTCGGGAATAATGGATTAACAAATTAAAAATCTGTTTTATTTTGCTAAATGTTTAGACTAACATTTGAAATGTGAAATAATTGCGACCTAAATATATTGACCTAGGTATTTTATTACAACAATAAAATTAACAGTTTAAATTAGTTACAAATGTCAAGTGAATTTCTCCCCAAGCTTAAACGTCTGAATATGACAGAAACAATTACACAACCGTTTCTGCAAGATATGTTATGGCAATATAATTATTTTAAATAATTATAATTACAGTACAATGACAATTCAAATATTATTATTATAAATATTATTATTATCTTAATTATTATTACTATTGTCATTATTATTATTATTTTTATCATAATTACTTGTATTGAAAGAGAGAGGAATTACCAGGCCAGGTATACTGATCTTTAAAGTGGTTGTGAGTAAACCATTTTACTCTGTTGGTTTATATGTGTCACCAGTAATACTGAACAACGATGCAACTCTTTCTAATGGTGAACATATGTATGTATAGCAGTCAATGTTCCTGACTGTTTAGTGTTGGTCATTAGGTTTGATTGGCGCGCCCTGCCTCTCATGGTTACTTCAGAGGAGCAGCATCATTGTTTGTTGTGATATTGTAATGAAGCCCTCTTTAAAGTAATTACCCACTTTGCCTACCTCTCTGCTTTGGGTAACCAGGCTTCCTGCTCAGTTCTTACTCAAGTCATCATAAAATACACACTAAGCCTTCCTCTCTCATGTATCCATTCTATCCCAGTGTCAGTTGGCAGCTGGCTGGGCTGTAGGGGCTTCTGCCAGCATTGGCCAGCAGTAAACACATTCCCATGTGTTACTGTAAAGAAGCATCTCCAGGGTCAAGCTGTGCTCCTCTGCCACATGCCTGGTTGGCCTTCTCTCCCACCTTGTGGCACCAGGATTTTACCAATTTGTCAGTATTCTACCACTCTCATTATTTTGCACTCAATGATGCCAATGCTAAACTGTAACGAACCAAACAAATCAATCGATATTTTGGGTTGGTGACTCCTGATACATATACACTTATTAGATATTCCAAATAGGTTGTTTTAACTTGAGTCAATAATCTTGTGTACATTTTATTCCTTTACTAACTTGAACAAGCAGCCTAAAAAATTTTTGTTGATGTAAACATTTCCATGTGATTTTAACTCGTTACTAATTTGAACAATTAGCCTGAGAAAATGGTTTGTTTCATTAGTTGTTTGCTTCTTTATACCTACTAAAATGTAAATAATTCTTAATGCTATGTTATGAATGAATGAATTACTTTCAGGTGATATTTAATGCTATGTTATGAATTAATTAATTGCTTTCAGTTGATGAGTAATGCTATGTTATGAAATCATTAATTACTTTCAGGTGATGAGTAATCTTGCCTAAGAGCAAACATTGTGTAAGCTCTTAAAGATATCAAGGTTTTAGCTCAGTGTGCCAAGACAGTCTTGAGTAACTATGACAACCTTGATTTGATACCAGGTTGTTCACACAGGCCCTGGAGCAGCCAGTTTGGTCGACACTCGGTCCAGAAGGGGGGCTGCAAGGCTGAGTCCTGGGGCCAGTCCAGATAGGTCCTGGTCTTGACCAGTCTTGCCAGACGGCTTGACCAGTCTTGCCAGTGGCTGAAGGGGATGTCCTCAAGGAAGACCAGGATGAGGATGTTCCTGTGCTCCACCAGCAGACGGAGGGTGGCCAGGCGTAGCTTTAAAGAGCACCAGTTACTGCACAGGTTGTGACGACTCATGGAGTAGCAGCTGCCATAGAGGCTGTCTGTGATGTTGTCATGATGTCCTTCCCCAGCAGGAAGTCCCTGCTGTGCAAGCTGAGACACAGGAATGGGGGCCTCCTCTGCTCCATGCCTGGCAGTAGCTTCTCCACCACCCAGCGTTTGTCGCTCCTGCTGAACGACTCAAAGGCCTCTAGAGACATGACCTCCTCCAGACAGCTGCGGGAGATGTGTCCGAGGGACAGCAGGTAGTCCCCGGACAGCTAATGGAGCAGCACCACCAGCATGAAGAGGAGAAGGCCCATGGAGTTGCAGATGAACAAGACAAAACCCACGTCTAGGGAACAGTTGGCCTTTGAGTCCCTATTACAATTGTGGATAGCATTTTCATTCTTGCATGTTAGTCCCCAAGGTGATACATGATGACCTGAGCATGTCTCTGTTTTATTTTATTTTTATTTCACCTTTATTTAACCAGGTAGGCTAGTTGAGAAAAAGTTCTCATTTACAACTGTGACCTGGCCAAGATAAAGAAAGGAGTTCGACACATAGAACAACACAGAGTAATACAAGGAATAAACAAACAAACATACAATCAATAATTCAGTAGAAAAATCTATATACAGCATGTGCAAATGAGGTAGGATAAGGGAGGTAAGACAATACATAGGCCATGGTGGTAAAGTAATTACAATATAGCAATTAAACACTGGAATGGTAGGTGTGCAAAAGATTAATGTGCAAGTGGAGATACTGGGGTGCAAAGGAGCAAGATAAATAAATAAATACAGTATGGGGATGAGGTAGATTGGAAAGGCTATTTTCAGATGAGATATGTACATGTGCAGTGATCTGTGAGCTGCTCTGACAGCTGGTGTTTACAGCAAGTGAGGGAGGTAAGAGTCTCCAACTTCAGGGATTTTTGCAGTTCGTTACAGTCACTGGCAGCAGAGAACTGGAAGGAGAGGTGGCCAAAGGAAGAATTAGCTTTGGGGGTGACCTTTGAGATATACCTTCTGGAGTGCGTGCTACGGGTGGGTGCTGCTATGGTGACCAGTGAGCTGAGATAAGGCCAGGCTTTTTCTAGCAGAGACCTGTAGATGTCCTGCAGCCAGTGGGTTTGGCGACGAGTATAAAGTGAAGGCCAGCCAACGAGCGCATACAGGTCGCAGTGGTGGGTAATATATGGGGCTTTGGTGACCAAACGGATGGCACCGTGATAGACTGCATCCAATTTGTTGAGCAGTGTTGGAGGCTATTTTGTAAATGACATTTAGGATCGGTGGGATAGTCAGTTTTACGAGGGTATGTTTGACAGCATGAGTGAAGGATGCTTTGTTGCGAAATAGGAAGCCGATTCTAGATTTAATTTTGGATTGAAGATGTTTAATGTGAGTCTGGGAGGAGAGTTTACAGTCTAACCAGACACCTAGGTAGTTTCCCACATATTCTAATTCAGAACAGTCCAGAGTAGTGATGCTGGACAGACGGCATTGAAGCTCATCTGGAGGTTAGTTAACACAGTGTCCAAAGAAGGGCCAGAGGTATACAGAATGGTGTCGTCTGCGTAGAGATGGATCAGAGAATCACCAGCAGCAAGAGTGACATCATTGATGTATACAGAGAAGAGAGTTGGCCCGAGAATTGAACCCTGTGGCACCCCCATAGAGACTGCCAGAGATCCGGACAACTGGCCCTCCGATTTGACATATTGAACTATATCGGGGAAGTAGTTGGTGAACCAAGCGAGGCAATCATTTGAGAAACTGAGTCTGCCAATAAGAATGTTGTGATTGAGAGAGTCGAAAGCCTTAGCAAGGTCAACGAATACAGCTGCACAGTAATATCTCTTATCGATGGTGGTTATGATATCGTTTAGGACCTTGAGCGTGGCTGAGGTGCACCCATGACCAGTTCTGAAACCAGAGAGCATAGCAGAGAAGGTACGGTTAGATTCGAAGTGGTCGGTAATCTGTTTGTTAACTTGGCTTTCAAAGACCTTAGAAAGGCAGGGTAGAATAGATATAGGTCTGTAGCAGTTTGGGCCCAGAGTGTCTCCCCCTTTGAAGAGGGGGATGACCGCGGCAGCTTTCCAATCTATGTGAATCTCGGAAGATACAAAAAAGGGGTTGTACAGGCTAGTAATAGGGGTTGCAACAATTTCAGCAGATAATTTTAGAAAGAGAGTTTGTACTACAGGATGCACATTTCTGTTTGAAAAAGCTAACCTTAGCTTTCCTAACTGCCTGTGTATATTGGTTCCTAACTTCCCTGAAAAGTTGCATATCACGAGGGCTATTCGATGCTAATGCAGAACGCCACAGGATGTTTTGGGGTCCAGGATCCAGGGGACCAGCCAGTACTTATCACAACTGATGACCTGGACATGTCTCTGTCCTTGGGCCCAGGGGACCAGCCAGGAGTTATCACAGTTGCAATGTATTCGAGGAACATAGAATACCAGGGACCTTAGGCTGGTCAGGGTCTCTGGGAAGCTCTCCATCACACTGAACTCTTCTAGAGATTCCACCATCAACTGCCTGAGGGAGTGGAGGTCTCTGCTCAGCTCTTCCTCCAGAGTGAATTGAATTCAGGCTCTCCAGCCTGGTCAGGTTGTGAAACATGTTGGCCAGCCTCTCCCATCAGGTTCAGAAACCTCAGCTGCACAAGCATGTCCAGGTCAGATAAGTATTCCAGGGAGGTGAGGTACTGTGCGGTGAAGTGATGCCCACATAGAAGTTGATCATTACTGCTGTGAGACTGAAGACAGACTGGAAGATTGGCCTTCAGCAGTTGAGCACGTAGCTGAAGAGTGAGGCCGGGTTTTAGGGTGCTGTTGATGATGGTAAGAGGGTACCAATGGAGGAAATGTTCAAATGAGTCAGGCCTTGAGGGATGGCACCAAATATATGTGTCACGTTCACACTGTTCTCCACCTCAGAGGGAGGAGGGAGAAAGTCCCCTAAATCTATGTTCGTCAGCAAAGTGAGGTGGATGAATGCAGACACGTCGATATATACAAGGGGGTTTTCTCACAGCATGAGGGTATCCAAGCTGTCAAGGCCAAAGAAATTATTATCTGTAATCTGAGAGATCATGTTTAATGTTAGGTCTAAGAATCTCAATTCACCCAGTCCCTGAGATGTTAAGTCTAGAATAATAGTTATGTCATTGAGTCCTGAATCTAGCCACTCCAGATGTCTCAAGCAATTAAAATGCTCTGACGTGATGTGGGATAACTTTCAAAAGAAGACTAACTGCCACATCGGTATGATTCCTCAAACAATGAATCAATCCTAAATTGACACTGTCATTATCTCTAGAAAAGATTACTATTTCTCAGTGCAGACCATGACTAGTTTCCAATTTTATGGATCCTTAAATCAAGTTTTGTGATTGAGAGTTTATGTACTGTCCCACAAACAGACAAAAAATACATGTTTTTATCGTCGAAATCGAAAGAACGCAATCTACTGATACCAGACTGCAGAAGCTGAGTCTGTCCTTCATCAATATCAGGCAAAATCAGAGATGATATGTTTTCGAATCATATTTAATTATGTGACGCACCCCACTGAATGAAAAGTCCACTTCTTGCAGACAATAGAAATAAGGAAGCTCAAGAAAAGCTCTGTTTCTGTCAGAGCAGTTCTGGTGTCTCAAAATGTCTATCTCCTCTGAGTGAAAGAAATACATCCCAGCAAGAGACACTAATGTCACACCCTGACCTGAGATATCTCTGTTTTCTTTATATTTTGGTTAGGTCAGGGTGTGACTAGGATGGGTACGCTAGTTTTTGTATTGTCTAGGGTTTTTGTATGTCTAGGGTTGTTGTAGGTCTAGGGGTTTTTGTATTTCTATGTTGGCCTGATATGGTTCTCAATCAGAGGTAGCTGTTTATCGTTGTCTCTGATTGGGGATCATATTTAGGTAGCCATTTCCCGTTTGTGTTTGGTGGGATCTTATTCTATGTTTAGTTGCCTGTCTGCACTATTCGTTTTAGCGCCACGGTTCGTTTTGTTAGTTTGTTCAGTGTTCTTTCTGTAATAAAAGAAGAATGTACGTATACCACGCTGCACTTTGGTCTCCTTCGTATAACAAACGTGACAACTAAGTTGTTGTAAGATTAATTTTAATAGATACCTAAAACCGGATTGTCTTCTCAGAAAGAACGCATTTGTTACTCAACCGACCCAAGGAAGCAAAAATCCAAACCGCATAAAATCCCAACAGAGGAAAGACCAACCTAATTCTTCTGGTGAAGTAGAGACACCTGCAGATTATGTTGGTGGTTTTGTTTGTCCAGGGGAATTGATTTCAGTTTCTTGTTCAGTTTAATTCAGTGAAGGTCAGTTTATCCAATGTCTGGAATAGATGACTGAGCAGCAGATTTCGGCTTTAATAAATGGCATGAGACCTTTTTGGGTTTACATGTCGATGTATTTCACCTGTGTTCTAGCTCCTTTTGTCTGTCACCCATGTTCTCTCATCTGTCTGTTACCTGTGTTCTTGCTCGTCTGTCTGTTACTTGTGTTCTATATCCTCTGTGTATTTTACCTGTGTTCTTTCTCCTCTGTGTTTTACCTGAGTTCTTTCTCCTGTGTGTCTGTTACCTGTTCTTTCTCCTGTATTTTACTTATGTATATTTGACTTGTTGTATCTCCTGTCTTTTACCTGTGTATATTTGACTTGTGTTATATCTCCTGTCTGTTACCTGTTTTCTATCTCATCTGTGTCTGTTACCTGTTTTCTATCTCATCTGTGTCTGTTACCTGTGTTCTTGCTCGTCTGTCTGTTACCTATTCTATATCCTCTGTGTTCAGTCTCTTTCTGGTCTATTTTTCTATTGTTTGGACAGAGAGAGAGGCTTTGAGGCACAATTACTGTTACTGATTACCACTGTCTACCACTGTCTACCTTCCCTTTCCACATGCGCCGAATACAACAGGTTTAGTGTCATGTACTGTCATGTTGTCTTGTCTCTGTCCTTTCCCTTCACCCTGTCTCCCTCTGCTGGTCGTGTTAGGTTACCTTTTCTCCCCCGCTTTCCCCCAGCTGTCCCTTGTCTCCTCTAACTACCCATTCACCCCGTTCCCCACCTGTTCCCTTTTTTCCCTCTGATTAGGTCCCTATATCTCTCTCTGTTTCTGCTCCTGTCCTTGTCGGATTCTTGTTTGTTTGTGTCATTCATGCCTGAACCAGACTGTCGTCATGTTTGCTGTAACCTTGTCCTGTCCTGTCGGAATCTGCCGGTCCATCTGAGCCTACCTATGTTTGGTAATTAAAGAAGCTCTGTTTAAGTTGATTCGCTTTTGGGTCCTCATTCACGCACCGTAACAGAAGAATCCGACCAAGAATGGACCCAGCGACTTCGGATCCTCTCCACTCAGCCGTCGAGATCCAGGGAGCGATGCTAGGCAGACACAAGCAGGAATTGTCTGCTGCTCGACATGCCGTTGAGACCCTGGCCACCCAAGTCTCCAACCTCACAGAACAGGTTCACCATCTCCGCCTCGATCCACCGGCCACTTCCAGGGCTTTCGAATCTCCGGAGCCCAGAATCAATAACCCGCCGTGTTACTCTGGGGAGCCCACTGAATGCCGCTCGTTCCTCACCCAGTGTGATATTGTGTTTTCTCTCCAGCCCAACACTTACTCCAGGAGCACTGCTCGTGTCGCCTACGTCATATCTCTCCTTATTGGACGGGCTCGTGAGTGGGGCACGGCAATCTGGGAGGCAAGGGCTGAGTGTACTAACCAGTATCAAGACTTTAAGGAGGAGATGATACGGGTTTTTGATCGATCTGTTTTTGGGGAGGAGGCTTCCAGGGCCCTGTCTTCCCTATGTCAAGGCAATCGATCCATAACAGACTACTCTATTGAGTTTCGCACTCTTGCTGTCTCCAGTGGCTGGAACGAGCCGGCCTTGCTCGCTCGTCTTCTGGAGGGTTTCCGCGCAGAGGTAAAGGATGAGATTCTCTCCCGGGAGGTTCCTTCCAGCGTGGATTCCTTGATTGAACTCGCTATTCGCATTGAGCGACGGGTTGATCTTCGTCACCGAGCTCGTGGAAAGGAGCTCGCGCTCTCCGTCGCCTCCCTCTCCGCATCACTACCATCTTCCTCTGCCGGCTCGGGTGCTGAGCCCATGCAGCTGGGAGGTATCCGCATCTCGACTGAGGAGAGGGAACGGAGAATCACCAACCGCCTCTGTCTCTATTGCGGTTCCGCTGGTCATTTTGTCACTTCATGTCCAGTAAAAGGCCAGAGCTCGTCAGTAAGCGGAGGGCTACTGGTGAGCGCTACTACTCCTGTCTCTCCTTCAAGATCCTGCACTACCTTGTCGGTCCATCTACGCTGGACCGGTTCGTCAGCTTCCTGCAGTGCCTTAATAGACTCTGGGGCGGAGGGCTGTTTTATGGACGAGACCTGGGCTCGGGAACATGACATTCCTCTCAGACAGTTAAAGGAGCCCACGGCCTTGTTCGCCCTGGATGGTAGTCCTCTCCCCAGGATTCAGCGTGAGACGCTACCTTTAACCCTCACTGTTTCTGGTAATCATAGTGAAACCATTTCTTTTTTAATTTTTCGTTCACCTTTTACACCTGTTGTTTTGGGCCATCCCTGGCTAGTTTGTCATAATCCTTCCATTAATTGGTCTAGTAATTCTATCCTCTCCTGGAACGTCTCTTGTCATGTGAAATGTTTAATGTCTGCTATCCCTCCTGTTTCCTCTGTCTCTTCTTCACAGGAGGAGCCTGGTGATTTGACAGGGGTGCCGGAGGAATATCACGATCTGCGCACGGTGTTCAGTCGGTCCAGGGCCACCTCTCTTCCTCCACACCGGTCGTATGATTGTAGTATTGATCTCCTTCCGGGAACCACCCCCCCCCGGGGTAGACTATACTCTCTGTCGGCTCCCGAACGTAAGGCTCTCGAAGATTATTTGTCTGTAGCTCTTGACGCCGGTACCATAGTCCCCTCCTCCTCTCCCGCCGGAGCGGGGTTTTTTTTTTGTCAAGAAGAAGGACGGGTCTCTGCGCCCCTGCATAGATTATCGAGGGCTGAATGACATAACAGTGAAGAATCGTTATCCGCTTCCTCTTATGTCTTCAGCCTTCGAGATCCTGCAGGGAGCCAGGTTTTTCACTAAGTTGGACCTTCGTAACGCTTACCATCTCGTGCGCATCAGGGAGGGGGACGAGTGGAAGACGGCGTTTAACACTCCGTTAGGGCACTTTGAATACCGGGTTCTTCCTTTCGGCCTCGCTAACGCTCCAGCTGTCTTTCAGGCATTAGTCAATGATGTCCTGAGAGACATGCTGAACATCTTTGTTTTCGTTTACCTTGACGATATCCTGATTTTTTCACCGTCACTCCAGATTCATGTTCAGCACGTTCGACGTGTCCTCCAGCGCCTTTTAGAGAATTGTCTTTTTGTGAAGGCTGAGAAGTGCACTTTTCATGCCTCCTCCGTCACATTTCTCGGTTCTGTTATTTCCGCTGAAGGCATTAAGATGGATCCCGCTAAGGTCCAAGCTGTCATTGATTGGCCCGTCCCTAAGTCACGCGTCGAGCTGCAGCGCTTTCTCGGCTTCGCGAACTTCTATCGTCGTTTCATCCGTAATTTCGGTCAGGTGGCAGCTCCTCTCACAGCCCTTACTTCTGTCAAGACGTGCTTTAAGTGGTCCGTTTCCGCCCAGGGAGCTTTTGATCTCCTCAAGAATCGTTTTACATCCGCTCCTATCCTTGTTACACCTGACGTCTCTAGACAGTTCGTTGTCGAGGTTGACGCGTCAGAGGTGGGAGTGGGAGCCATCCTTTCTCAGCGCTCCCTCTCTGACGACAAGGTCCACCCATGCGCGTATTTTTCTCATCGCCTGTCGCCGTCGGAACGTAACTATGATGTGGGTAACCGCGAACTGCTCGCCATCCGGTTAGCCCTAGGCGAATGGCGACAGTGGTTGGAGGGGGCGACCGTTCCTTTTGTCGTTTGGACTGACCATAGGAACCTTGAGTACATCCGTTCTGCCAAACGACTTAATGCGCGTCAGGCGCGTTGGGCGCTGTTTTTCGCTCGTTTCGAGTTCGTGATTTCTTATCGTCCGGGCTCTAAGAACACCAAGCCTGATGCTTTGTCTCGTCTCTTCAGTTCTTCAGTAGCCTCCACTGACCCCGAGGGGATTCTCCCTGAGGGGCGTGTTGTCGGGTTGACTGTCTGGGGAATTGAGAGGCAGGTAAAGCAAGCACTCACTCAAACTCCGTCGCCACGCGCTTGTCCTAGGAACCTTCTTTTCGTTCCCGTTCCTACTCGTCTGGCCGTTCTTCAGTGGGCTCACTCTGCCAAGTTAGCCGGCCACCCTGGCGTTCGGGGTACGCTTGCTTCCATTCGCCAGCGTTTCTGGTGGCCCACCCGGGAGCATGACACGCGTCGTTTCGTGGCTGCTTGTTCGGTCTGCGCGCAGACTAAGTCCGGTAACTCTCCTCCTGCTGGCCGTCTCAGGCCGCTTCCTATTCCCTCTCGACCGTGGTCTCACATCGCCTTAGATTTTGTCACCGGACTGCCTTCGTCAGCGGGGAAGACTGTTATTCTTACGGTTGTCGATAGGTTCTCTAAGGCGGCTCATTTCATTCCCCTTGCTAAGCTTCCTTCTGCTAAAGAGACGGCACAAATCATCATCGAGAATGTTTTCAGAATTCATGGCCTTCCGTCAGACGTCGTTTCGGACAGAGGTCCGCAATTCACGTCTCAATTTTGGAGGGAGTTTTGCCGTTTGATTGGGGCTTCCGTCAGTCTCTCTTCCGGCTTTCACCCCCAGTCTAACGGTCAAGCAGAACGGGCCAATCAGACTATTGGTCGCATCTTACGCAGTCTTTCTTTTCGCAACCCTGCGTCTTGGTCAGAACAGCTCCCCTGGGCAGAATACGCCCACAACTCGCTTCCTTCGTCTGCGACCGGGCTATCTCCTTTTCAGAGTAGCCTCGGGTACCAGCCTCCGTTGTTCTCATCTCAGTTCGCCGAGTCCAGCGTCCCCTCCGCTCAGGCTTTTGTCCAACGTTGCGAGCGCACCTGGAAGAGGGTCAGGTCTGCACTTTGCCGTTATAGGGCGCAGACTGTGAGAGCTGCTAATAAGCGTAGAACTAAGAGCCCTAGATATTGTCGCGGTCAGAGAGTTTGGCTCTCCACTCAGAACCTTCCCCTTAAGACGGCTTCTCGCAAGTTGACCCCGCGGTTCATTGGTCCATTCCGTATCTCTCAGGTCATTAATCCTGTCGCAGTGCGACTTCTTCTTCCGCGATATCTTCGTCGCGTCCACCCGGTCTTCCATGTCTCCTGTGTTAAGCCCGTTCTTCGCGCCCCCGCTCGTCTTCCCCCCCCCCCCCCCCCCCCATCCTTGTCGAGGGCGCACCTATCTACAGGGTCCGTAAAATCTTGGACATGCGTCCTCGGGGCCGTGGTCATCAGTACCTAGTTGACTGGGAGGGGTACGGTCCTGAGGAGAGGAGTTGGGTTCCCTCTCGGGACGTGCTGGACCGTGCGCTGATTGATGATTTCCTCCGTTGCCGCCAGGTTTCCTCCTCGAGTGCGCCAGGAGGCGCTCGGTGAGTGGGGAGGTACTGTCATGTACTGTCATGTTGTCTTGTCTCTGTCCTTTCCCTTCACCCTGTCTCCCTCTGCTGGTCGTGTTAGGTTACCTTTTCTCCCCCGCTTTCCCCCAGCTGTCCCTTGTCTCCTCTAACTACCCATTCACCCCGTTCCCCACCTGTTCCCTTTTTTCCCTCTGATTAGGTCCCTATATCTCTCTCTGTTTCTGCTCCTGTCCTTGTCGGATTCTTGTTTGTTTGTGTCATTCATGCCTGAACCAGACTGTCGTCATGTTTGCTGTAACCTTGTCCTGTCCTGTCGGAATCTGCCGGTCCATCTGAGCCTACCTATGTTTGGTAATTAAAGAAGCTCTGTTTAAGTTGATTCGCTTTTGGGTCCTCATTCACGCACCGTAACATTTAGACCTACTGTGAACTGCTTACTTACAAGCCCTTAACCAACAATGCAGTTCAAGAAATAGAGTCAAGAAAAACAATTACCGAATAAAAGAGAAAAAATATCAACACAATAAATGTACATAACAATAACGAGGCTATATACAGGGGGAACCTGTACTGATCCTTATAAAAAGGTAATGAGTTGTATGTGTTGGTATATTTGACATGCAACAGTCTGGGGTCGCTCTCAACTAACTTTGGTAGGCCCAGATCTATATGCAACGTGGTACCTTTCTCAGTAAAGGCACACGTGTTTTTTTTTAAACCATTGTCAGTTGCATCTTAATTTTCCCATTCACTCCATATCCAAATGTCAAAGTAGACCTTTTGCAATTACATCACATAGTGTGATTGCCTGCATATTTGGTGAGCTTCTCTCTTTAAGAAAAATTGAATGTAAATAAATTAAACCAACATGGTGTAAACTATGGTTGGATGTGGATCACCCATGTGTGTTTCGTGTGTCTATGACAATGGAGACTGATGATTATGATTGGTTAATTGCAGGCAGGTTATATAATAGCTTGCGCTATGGGAGGGTTCATATTTCACAGATTGGAGGAGAAAGGACAAGGGTGCTGGCGATCGGCATGTAATATGTTTTACTACGGGAGTGTTTTGAGAATTGGAAATTGCTTACATCCCTCTCTGTCCACGGGGACACTGTCCAGATCTCAAGGTACACACACACACACACACACACACACGTTTCCTTATGTAGCGTGTTTCAGGGCCTTCATGGCATAGTGCCAACGCGTCACTGCAATTTCAAGGCATTGTCTGAGTGGCAAAAACAGTAGAAGGGCAAGTAAGAAAGGTTTTTCTGTTGCAGAGATCTATGCAGAGATAAATGTGAGACAGTCAGACATAACCACAATACTACTTTTTGAATATGAGGAACTTTTCACATGTAATATTTACTCTGTTTTCATGACGTGGCAACACAGAACTGTGAACCTCTCTCCGACGTGACAGGCTTCATGTCATTTAAGAACAGACTGGATAATGTTTCTTTGACCTTTTTAACTTTGCATAAATAAGACACCCTTTCAGGCCTTTCTATGAGAGCCTTCTGTGTGCCATAGGTTTACGCTCACTTCATAGTCTATCTTTATTTGTTTGAAGGAAATGGACACAAAAACATACAGAATTATGTGTAATTACATGTGAAGCTTTATTTAATTTTGAAGGAACTATGAAAGGAAAACAAACTAGACAAGGGTCTATAGTGTTCACCAGAAGGGAGTGCCTGATGTTGTCTGGGCCAAACTGGCTGAATGGTTTGAATTTACTGCTCCACCACAGTAAAATTGTCCTAATCACAAGGTAAACATATACTTCCCCTCCTATCAGAGCGCTCGGCAAATGGGGGGTTAACTTTCACTGTTGTTTTCCTACTTATTCGGATTTAAAAACACCAGCATAATTATTTGTAAGTACCACTTTGATTTTGTGAATTTGTTTGAAAGGGGCTGAAGGTGTTTTACTGAATTATTCACTTAAGTTTGGTGGTGGAGTTTCCTTGCAGCATTTCAAGTCAAATTAGAAGCTGGGTAGTGTTACATATCTTTAGGCTTTTTTTCCATTTCCTGATTTTAATCTGACTCCACCTCCTGAAGACGTTGCCCAATTATTTTTATTTTATTTTACCCATACATAAATGTATAACTAAGAATTTTTTACCTTTATTTAACTAGGCAAGTCAGTTAAGAACAAATTCTTATTTTCAATGACAGCCTAGGAACAGTGGGTTCAGGGGCCTGTTCAGGGGCAGAACAACAGATTTGTACCTTGTCAGCTCGGGGGTTTGAACTTGCAACCTTCAGGTTACTAGTCCAACGCTCTAACCACTAGGCTACCGTGCCGACCCGAATGCCACACTCACTCAATGAAATAAACAAGAATGCCACACTCAGTCAATGAAATAAACAATAAACCAATTTATTAATTCATTCTACATTTAATCACGGTGTGTAATCATTTCATATTGTATATGAAATATTTCATTTGTAAAAACAAAAAATGAAAAAAATCAATAACGTTCATTGAGATATGTTCAGCAACCATAACGTTCATTGAGATATGTTCTGCAACCATAACGTTCATTGAGATATGTTCTGCAACCATAACGTTCATTGAGATATGTTCAGGAACAATAACATGAATTTGAGCAAGCTGAGGAAGAGTAAAACAGACAAGGGATAGATGAGGCTGAAGAGAAGGAAGCAACATGACTGACTCATGTACAGCGCATTCGGGAAGTATTCAGATCACTTGACTTTTTCACATTTTGGGACATTACAGCCTTATTCTAAAATGTATTAAAAAACATTTTTCCCTCATCAATCTACACACAATACCCCATAAGGACGAAGCAAAAACAGCTTTTTAGACATTTTTGCAAATGTATTAAAAATAAAAAAACTGAAATATACCATTTACAGTGCCTTGCGAAAGTATTCGGCCCCCTTGAACTTTGCGACCTTTTGCCACATTTCAGGCTTCAAACATTAAGATATAAAACTGTATTTTTTTGTGAAGAATCAACAACAAGTGGGACACAATCATGAGGTGGAACGACATTTATTGGATATTTCAAACTTTTTTAACAAATCAAAAACTGAAAAATTGGGCGTGCAAAATTATTCAGCCCCCTTAAGTTAATACTTTGTAGCGCCATCTTTTGCTGCGATTACAGCTGTAAGTCGCTTGGGGTATGTCTCTCAGTTTTGCACATCGAGAGACTGAATTTTTTTCCCATTCCTCCTTGCAAAACAGCTCGAGCTCAGTGAGGTTGGATGGAGAGCATTTGTGAACAGCAGTTTTCAGTTCTTTCCACAGATTCTCGATTGGATTCAGGTCTGGACTTTGACTTGGCCATTCTAACACCTGGATATGTTTATTTTTGAACCATTCCATTGTAGATTTTGCTTTATGTTTTGGATCATTGTCTTGTTGGAAGACAAATCTCTGTCCCAGTCTCAGGTCTTTTGCAGACTCCATCAGGTTTTCTTCCAGAATGGTCCTGTATTTGGCTCCATCCATCTTCCCATCAATTTTAACCATCTTCCCTGTCCCTGCTGAAGAAAAGCAGGCCCAATCCATGATGCTGCCACCACCATGTTTGACAGTGGGGATGGTGTGTTCAGCTGTGTTGCTTTTACGCCAAACATAACGTTTTGCATTGTTGCCAAAAAGTTCAATTTTGGTTTCATCTGACCAGAGCACCTTCTTCCACATGTTTGGTGTGTCTCCCAGGTGGCTTGTGGCAAACTTTAAACAACACTTTTTATGGATATCTTTAAGAAATGGCTTTCTTCTTGCCACTCTTCCATAAAGGTCAGATTTGTGCAATATACGACTGATTGTTGTCCTATGGACAGAGTCTCCCACCTCAGCTGTAGATCTCTGCAGTTCATCCAGAGTGATCATGGGCCTCTTGTCTTCTCCTTGTATGAGCTGAAAGTTTAGAGGGACGGCCAGGTCTTGGTAGATTTGCAGTGGTCTGATACTCCTTCCATTTCAATATTATCGCTTGCACAATGCTCCTTGGGATGTTTAAAGCTTGGGAAATATTTTTGTATCCAAATCCGGCTTTAAACTACTTCACAACAGTATCTCGGACCTGCCTGGTGTGTTCCTTGTTCTTCATGATGCTCTCTGCGCTTTTAACGGACCTCTGAGACTATCACAGTGCAGGTGCATTTATACGGAGACTTGATTACACACAGGTGGATTGTATTTATCATCATTAGTCATTTAGGTCAACATTGGATCATTCAGAGATCCTAATTGAACTTCTGGAGAGAGTTTGCTGCACTGAAAGTAAAGAGGCTGAATAATTTTGCACGCCCAATTTTTCAGTTTTTGATTTGTTAAAAAAGTTTGAAATATCCAATAAATGTCGTTCCACTTCATGATTGTGTCCCACTTGTTGTTGATTCTTCACAAAAAAATACAGTTTTATATCTTTATGTTTGAAGCCTGAAATGTGGCAAAAGGTCGCAAAGTTCAAGGGGGCCGAATACTTTCGCAAGGCACTGTACATACTCAGTATTTTGGTGAAGCCTCTTTGGCAGCGATTACAGCCTTGAGTCTACGAGCTTGGAACACCTGTATTTGGGGAGTTTCTCCCATTCTTTGTAGATCCTCTCAAAATCTATCAGGTTGGATGGGAGCATCGCTGCACAGATATTTTCAGGTCTCTAATCAGCTCTAGGAAGACTCTTGGTGGCTCCAAACTTCTTCCATCTAAGAATGATTGAGGCCCCTGTTTTCTTTGGGACTTTCAATGCTGCAGAAATGTTTTGGTACCCTTCCCCAGATCTGTGCCTCGACACAATCCTGTCTCTACGGAAAATTCCTTCGACCTCATGGCTTGGTTTTTGCTCTGACATGCACTGTCAACTGTGGAACCTTACATAGACTGGTGTGTGCCTTTCCAATTCATATACAATCAATTGAATTTACCACAGATGGACTCCAATCAAGTTGTAAAAACATTTCAAGGATGATCAATGGAAACAGGATGCACCTAAACAGGATGCACCTAAACTCAATTTCGTTAATTACACTGGAAACAGGAAGACAGCCACACTCACTAATTACATTGGAAACAGGAAGACAATCACACTCATTAATTACACTGAAACCATGAAGACAGCCACACTCATTAATTACACTGAAACCATGAAGACAGCCACACTCATTAATTACACTGAAACCATGAAGACAGCCACACTCATTAATTACACTGAAACCATGAAGAAAGCCCCACTCATTAATTACACAGGAAACAGGAAGACAGCCCCACACATTAATTACACTGGAAACAGGAAGACAGCCACACTTATCAATCACACTGGAAACAGGAAGACAGCCCCACATGTTAATTACACTGGAAACACTCAAACGGCATACCATTGCATTTCTCCATCTCTGGCCCGTGCATGTTAACATTCCCACACATACTGAGAGTTATTACAAATGGTGCAGTTAATACAAAAACAGGTGCAGTTAATACAAGTAATGAGTGGAGAACAGGAGGGCTTCTTGAAGAAAAACTAAGAATTCTGGCTCTCACAGACCTCTTAGTTTTTCTTCAAGAAGCCCTCCTGTTCTCCACTCATTACTTGTATTAACTGCACCTGTTTGAACTCGTTATCTGTATAAAAGACACCTGTCCACACACAATCAAACAGACTCCAACCTCTCCACAATGGCCAATACCATAGAGCTGTGTAAGGACATCAGGGATAAAATTGTAGACCTGCACAAGGCTGGGATGGGCTACAGGACAATAGGCAAGCAGCTTGGTGAGAAGGCAACAACTGTTGGCGCAATTATTAGAAAATGGAAGAAGTTCAAGATGACGGTCAATCACCCTCGGTCTGGGGCTCCATGCAAGATCTCACCTCGTGGGGCATCAATGATCATGAGGACGGTGAGGGATCAGCCCAGAACTACACGGCAGGACCTGGTCAATGACCTAAAGAGAGCTGGGACCACAGTCTCAAAGAAAACTATTAGTAACACACTACGCCGTCATGGATTAAAATCCTGCAGCGCACGCAAGGTCCCCCTGCTCAAGCCAGGGCATGTCCAGGCCCGTCTGAAATTTGGATGATCCAGAGGAGGAATGGGAGAAGGTCATGTGGTCTGATGAGACAAATATAGCTTTTTGGTCTAAACTCCACTCGCTGTGTTCGGAGGAAGAAGGATGAGTACAACCCCAAGAACACCATCCCAACTGTGAAACATGGAGGTGGAAACATCATTCTTTGGGGATGCTTTTTTGCAAAGGGGAAAGGACGACTGCACCGTATTGAGGGGAGGATGGATGGGGCCATGTATCGCGAGATCTTGGCCAACAACCTCCTTCCCTCAGTAAGAGCATTGAAGATTGGTCGTGGCTGGGTCTTCCAGCATGACAACGACCCGAAACACACAGCCAGGGCAACTAAGGAGTGGCTCCGTAAGAAGCATCTCAAGGTCCTGGAGTGGCCTAGCCAGTCTCCAGACCTGAACCCAATAGAAAATCTTTGGAGGGAGCTGAAAGTCTGTATTGCCCAGCGACAGCCCCAAAACCTGAAGGATCTGGAGAAGGTCTGTATGGAGGAGTGGGCCAAAATCCCTGCTGCAGTGTGTGCAACCCTGGTCAAAAACAACAGGAAACGTATGATCTCTGTAATTGCAAACAAAGGTTTCTGTACCAAATATTAAGTTCTGCTTTTCTGATGTATCAAATATTTATGTCATGCAATAAAATGCAAATTCATGACTTAAAAATCATACAATGTGATTTTCTGGATTTTGGTTTTAGATTCTGTCTCGCACAGTTGAAGTGTATCTATGATAAAAATTTGGTAGGAAAACCTGCAATATCGGCAGTGTTTCAAATACTTGTTCTCGCCACTGTATGTATAAGGCTATGTGTATGTATGTATGTATGTATGTATGTATGTATGTATGTATACGAGTCTATGTATTTACCCAAAAAATAGATGGGGAAATTACGCAGACAATTACATTGATGGAAGCAACAATCTATCCTCAATATTAAAGCAACAATCTATCCACAATATTAAAGCTGATCCACCCCATAAGAAAAAATAAAATAAAAAAAAGACAGGTGAAACAGATCAGGGTGTGACACTACCTCTACCTACCTCTAGATATACTGTACCTCTACCTACCTCTAGATATACTGTACCTCTACCTACCTCTAGATATACTGTACCTCTACCTACCTCTAGATATACTGTACCTCTACCTACCTCTAGATATACTGTACCTCTACCCTCCTCTAGATAGAATGTACCTCTACCCACCTCTAGATATACTGTACCTCTACCTACCTCTAGATATACTGTAACTCTACCCTCCTCTAGATATACTGTAAGTCTCCCTACCTCTAGATATACTGTAAGTCTACCTACCACTAGATATACTGTAACTCTATCTACCTATAGGTATACTGTAACTCTCCCTACCTCTAGATATACTGTAACTCTACCTACCTCTAGTGATATTTGTTTATAACATCAGAAACAGATCTCAATTCAGAATTGATAATCACAGATGACACAGTAGGTACTCCATACTCATTTCTCACATTGAATTTAGGGAAATATATTCAGTGTCTGTCATCAGTCTAAAGCATGATGCAGCTTGTCTCAGTGTCAGTATTTGCCCAGTAGTGTGTCTTAGTACTTGCCCACATATTACAAAACTAGTGGTTTAGTATAGTTGTACAGTGAGCTTCTCTCTAAAACCCAGTTCTGGAGTATTACGTTTCTCCTGTGTGTATTACAGTGTGTCTTATTGAATGACCCGGTGTTGCATCTTATGTTGTGCACAGGGATCAAATGCTAGATTATACAGAGGTGTGATAGTCTGCTTTCAAAATATAATAATGTAATTAGGGCTTTGATTTAAGATAGGTAGGCCTAGTTCACTCCAAATATCATAGTTTGAGGGTTCATGTTATTACCATGCTGCTGTCTAATCACCCTGGGCAAAAACAGATTGAATCCACTTAATTTCTACCCCAAAATTTAATGTGATGACGTTGAATCAAGATAGAAAACCGTTTGGATTGGCAAAAAGTCATCAGCGTAAGGGTATTTTTGTATTTTTTGTTCACCCAACTTTTATCCTAAATCATTGGATTTAGCCTCCCGGGTGGCGCAGCGGTCTAGGGCACTGCATCGCAGTGCTTGAGGCCTCATTACCGATCCAGAGTTGATCTCGGGATTTCCTTTTCCCCATCGCACTCTAGCAACTCCTTGTAGCGTGCCGGGTGCCTCCAAGCTGACTTCGGTCGCCAGCTGGACGTGGTTTCCTCCGACACATTGGTGTGGCTGGCTCCCGGGTTAAGCGAGCGATGTGTCAAGAAGCAGTTTGGCTTGGCAGGGTTGTGTTTCGGAGGATGCATGGCTCTTGATCTTCACCTCTCCCGATTCCGTAGGGGAGTTGCAGCGATGGGACCAGACTGTAACTACCAATTGGGGAGAAAAAAGGGTCAGAAAGTACAAAACAAAAATAAGAAACAAAAGGTTGAGTGGAAAAAAATCGACAATTTCCTTAATGATTTATTAGGTTCAAAGTTTGGTGAATAAATAATTAAAAAAAATATTTACTTTGATGACCTTTTGCCAAGCCAGTCAGATTTCCAAATCGAATCAACATCATCACATTTACATTTTGGTTGATTTCACATTGAATTCACTTTAGTTGACACCTCAACCAAATGTAAATCAAAACTAGACTTTGATCCGACATTTGTGCCCAGTGGGATGTGTATATCTTGTGGTGGTACTGGACAGCTCAGTGCATCATAGGTGTCTGCATGTGGTTAACTGGGACATTCCTGTTATTAATAAGTAGGGATAGACTTTTAGAGTGTGTTTGTGTGTTTATTGGTTCATTAGGGTTTGAGTTACACTATAATTAGCTCCGGTGTTCCCACATCATACCAGGATCACATTTCAACTGATATGCATAATTAGGAAAATAAACAAGTACCACTTGTTGGCTGTAATATATCAATTCAATTACATTTCAATTTAAGGGCTTATTTGGCGTTGGAAACATATATTTACATTGCCACTTCATATCTCTCACCACATTTCACTTTTTCTTTGTCATCTTCTCTGGCTCTATCTATTTCTCTCTCTCTCTCATTCTCTCTCTCATTCTCTCTCTCTTTCTCTCATTCACGTTCATTCTCTCTCCCATTCTGTCTCTCTCTCTCATTCTCTCTATTTCTCTCATGCACATACATTCTCTCTCTCTCTCTCTCTCTCTCTCTCTCTCTCTCTCTCTCTCTCTCGCTCTCTTCTCTCGTAAAATGGTGGTAGCCTGATATAAATATAAATGCAAAGGCCATGTAACTGAATTCTCTCCATCAAAAGAATAGAATTTGAGATAGACTCTGTTTGAGAAGAGCAGAAAAACTCAGCGGCATGATAAGGAGTTAAAAGTTTTTTAAAAAGCGTCCATAAAAGGCAATCAAGATGGAGGACACAGTGTCTATAAAGCACTAATGGAGGTTCAATGAAGAAGCCTGAACTGCAAAGAGAGACATTTACGATGCCGATGCTGGTGGAGACTCAACCTGTCATCTCTGAAAACTCAAGATTGGAACAAAAACACAGAGAAGATATATCATTATCTCTGTATATCCTTCAGTCCATACCACATGATGTTGTGTAAAAGGGGCAAAGGTCACCATATTTACTGAGCTCACTAATGAGAGGTTGTAAGGTACAGAGCACAGCCACCATATTTACTGAGCTCACTAATGTGAAGTTGTAAGGTACAGAGCACAGCCACCAAATAAACTGAGCTCACTAATGTGAAGTTGTAAGGTACAGAGCACAGCCACCATATTTACTGAGCTCACTATTGAGAGGTTGTAAGGTACAGAGCACAGCCACCATATTTACTGAGCTAACTATTGAGAGGTTGTAAGGTACAGAGCACAGCCACCATATTTACTGAGCTCACTAATGTGAAGTTGTAAGGTACAGAGCACAGCCACCATATTTACTGAGCTCACTAATGTGAAGTTGTAAGGTACAGAGCACAGCCACCAAATAAACTGAGCTCACTAATGTGAAGTTGTAAGGTACAGAGCACAGCCACCATATTTACTGAGCTCACTATTGAGAGGTTGTAAGGTACAGAGCACAGCCACCATATTTACTGAGCTCACTATTGAGAGGTTGTAAGGTACAGAGCACAGCCACCATGTTTACTGAGCTCACTAATGTGAAGTTGTAAGGTACAGAGCACAGCCACCATATTTACTGAGCTCACTATTGAGAGGTTGTAAGGTACAGAGCACAGCCACCATATTTACTGAGCTCACTATTGAGAGGTTGTAAGGTACAGAGCACAGCCACCATATTTACTGAGCTCACTATTGAGAGGTTGTAAGGTACAGAGCACAGCCACCATATTTACTGAGCTCACTATTGAGAGGTTGTAAGGTACAGAGCACAGCCACCATATTTACTGAGCTCACTAATGTGAAGTTGTAAGGTACAGAGCACAGCCACCATATTTACTGAGCTCACTATTGAGAGGTTGTAAGGTACAGAGCACAGCCAGCATATTTACCGAGCTCACTATTGAGAGGTTGTAAGGTACAGAGCACAGCCACCATATTTACTGAGCTCACTATTGAGAGGTTGTAAGGTACAGAGCACAGCCACCATATTTACTGAGCTCACTAATGTGAAGTTGTAAGGTACAGAGCACAGCCACCATATTTACTGAGCTCACCAATGAGAGGTTGTAAGGTACAGAGCACAGCCACCATATTTACTGAGCTCACTAGTGAGAGGTTGTAAGGTACAGAGCACAGCCACCATATTTACTGAGCTCACTAATGTGAAGTTGTAAGGTACAGAGCACAGCCACCATATTTACTGAGCTCACTATTGAGAGGTTGTAAGGTACAGAGCACAGCCACCATATTTACTGAGCTCACTATTGAGAGGTTGTAAGGTACAGAGCACAGCCACCATATTTACTGAGCTCACTATTGAGAGGTTGTAAGGTACATAGCACAGCCACCATATTTACTGAGCTCACTATTGAGAGGTTGTAAGGTACAGAGCACAGCCACCATATTTACTGAGCTCACTATTGAGAGGTTGTAAGGTACAGAGCACAGCCACCATATTTACTGAGCTCACTATTGAGAGGTTGTAAGGTACAGAGCACAGCCACCATATTTACTGAGCTCACTATTGAGAGGTTGTAAGGTACAGAGCACAGCCACCATATTTACTGAGCTCACATTTGTGAAGTTGTAAGGTACAGAGCACAGCCACAATATTTACTGAGCTCACTAATGAGAGGTTGTAAGGTACAGAGCACAGCCACCATATTTACTGAGCTCACATTTGTGAAGTTGTAAGGTACAGAGCACAGCCACCATATTTTCTGAGCTCACTAATGAGAGGTTGTAAGGTACAGAGCACAGCCACCATGTTTACTGAGCTCACTAATGTGAAGTTGTAAGGTACAGAGCAGAGCCACCATATTTACTGAGCTCACTAATGTGAGGTTGTAAGGTACAGAGCACAGCCACCAAATTTACTGAGCTCACTATTGAGAGGTTGTAAGGTACAGAGCACAGCCACCATATTTACTGAGCTCATTAATGAGAGGTTGTAAGGTACAGAGCACAGCCACCAAATAAACTGAGCTCACTATTGAGAGGTTGTAAGGTACAGAGCACAGCCACCAAATTTACTGAGCTCACTATTGAGAGGTTGTAAGGTACAGAGCACAGCCACCATATTTACTGAGCTCATTAATGAGAGGTTGTAAGGTACAGAGCACAGCCACCATATTTACTGAGCTCACTAATGAGAGGTTGTAAGGTACAGAGCACAGCCACCAAATAAACTGAGCTCACTATTGAGAGGTTGTAAGGTACAGAGCACAGCCACCATATTTACTGAGCTCACTATTGAGAGGTTGTAAGGTACAGAGCACAGCCACCATATTTACTGAGCTCACTATTGAGAGGTTGTAAGGTACAGAGCACAGCCACCAAATGTACTGAGCTCACTATTGAGAGGTTGTAAGGTACAGAGCACAGCCACCATATTTACTGAGCTCACTAATGAGAGGTTGTAAGGTACAGACCACAGCCACCATATTTACTGAGCTCACTAATGTGAAGTTGTAAGGTACAGAGCACAAATCAAATCAAATCAAATCACATTTATTTATATAGCCCTTCGTACATTTGCTGATATCTCAAAGTGCTGTACAGAAACCCAGCCTAAAACCCCAAACAGCAAGCAATGCAGGTGTAGAAGCACGGTGGCTAGGAAAAACTCCCTAGAAAGGCCAAAACCTAGGAAGAAACCTAGAGAGGAACCAGGCTATGTGGGGTGGCCAGTCCTCTTCTGGCTGTGCCAGGTGGAGATTATAACAAAACATGTTCAAGATGTTCAAATGTTCATAAATGACCAGCATGGTCGAATAATAATAAGGCAGAATAGTTGAAACTGGAGCAGCAGCACAGTCAGGTGGACTGGGGACAGCAAGGAGTCATCATGTCAGGTATTCCTGGGGCATGGTCCTAGGGCTCAGGTCCTCCGAGAGAGAGAAAGAAAGAGAGAATTAGAGAGAGCATATGTGGGATGGCCAGTCCTCTTCTGGCTGTGCCGGGTGGAGATTATAACAGAACATGGCCAAGATGTTCAAATGTTCATAAATGACCAGCATAGTCGAATAATAATAAGGCAGAACAGTTGAAACTGGAGCAGCAGCACAGCCAGGTGGACTGGGGACAGCAAGGAGTCATCATGTCAGGTAGTCCTGGGGCATGGTCCTAGGGCTCAGGTCCTCCGAGAGAGAGAAAGAGAGAAGGAGAGAATTAGAGAACGCACACTTAGATTCACACAGGACACCGAATAGGACAGGAGAAGTACTCCAGATATAACAAACTGACCCTAGCCCCCCGACACATAAACTACTGCAGCATAAATACTGGAGGCTGAGACAGGAGGGGTCAGGAGACACTGTGGCCCACTCCGAGGACACCCACGGACAGGGCCAAACAGGAAGGATATAACCCCAACAAGCACAGCCCCCACACCACTAGAGGGATATCTTCAACCACCAACTTACCATCCTGAGACAAGGCTGAGTTTAGGCCACAAAGACCTCCGCCACGGCACAACCCAAGGGGGGGGGGGGGGGGGCGCCAACCCAGACAGGATGACCACATCAGTGACTCAACCCACTCAGGTGACGCACCCCCTCCAGGGACGGCATGAGAGAGCCCCAGTAAGGCCAGTGACTCAGCCCCTGTAATAGGGTTAGAGGCAGAGAATCCCAGTGGAAAGAGGGGAACCGGCCAGGCAGAGACAGCAAGGGTGGTTCGTTGCTCCAGAGCCTTTCCGTTCACCCTCCCACTCCTGGGCCAGACTACACTCAATCATATGACCCACTGAAGAGATGAGTCTTCAGTAGAGACTTAAAGGTTGAGACCGAGTTTGCGTCTCTGACATAGGTAGGCAGACCGTTCCATAAAAATGGAGCTCTATAGGAGAAAGCCCTGCCTCCAGCTGTTTGCTTAAAAATTCTAGAGACAATTAGGAGGCCTGCGTCTTGTGACCGTAGCGTACGTGTAGGTATGTACGGCAGGACCAAATCAGAGAGATAGGTAGGAGCAAGCCCATGTAATGCTTTGTAGGTTAGCAGTAAAACCTTGAAATCAGCCCTTGCTTTGACAGGAAGCCAGTGTAGAGAGGCTAGTACTGGAGTAATATGATCAATTTTTTTGGGTCTAGTCAGGATTCTAGCAGCCGTATTTAGCACTAACTGAAGTTTATTTAGTGCTTTATCCGGGTAGCCGGAAAGTAGAGCATTGCAGTAGTCTAACCTGGAAGTGACAAAAGCATGGATTAATTTTTCTGCATCATTTTTGGACAGAAAGTTTCTGATTTTTGCAATGTTACGTAGATGGAAAAAAGCTGTCCTTGAAATGGTCTTGATATGTTCTTCAAAAGAGAGATCAGGGTCCAGAGTAACGCCGAGGTCCTTCACAGTTTTATTTGAGACGACTGTACAACCATTAAGATTAATTGTCAGATTCAACAGAAGATCTCTTTGTTTCTTGGGACCTAGAACAAGCATCTCTGTTTTGTCAGAGTTTAAAAGTAGAAAGTTTGCAGCCATCCACTTCCTTATGTCTGAAACACACTCTTCTAGCAAGGGCAATTTTGGGGCTTCACCATGTTTAATTGAAATGTACAGCTGTGTGTCATCCGCATAGCAGTGAAAGTTAACATTATGTTTTCGAATAACATCCCCAAGAGGTAAAATATATAGTGAAAACAATAGTGGTCCTAAAACGGAACCTTGAGGAACACCGAAATTTACAGTTGATTTGTCAGAGGACAAACCATTCACAGAGACAAACTGATATCTTTCCGACAGATAAGATCTAAACCAGGCCAGAACTTGTCCGTGTAGACCAATTTGGGTTTCCAATCTCTCCAAAAGAATGTGGTGATCGATGGTATCAAAAGCAGCACTAAGGTCTAGGAGCACGAGGACAGATGCAGAGCCTCGGTCCGATGCCATTAAAATGTCATTTACCACCTTCACAAGTGCCGTCTCAGTGCTATGATGGGGTCTAAAACCAGACTGAAGCATTTCGTACACATTGTTTGTCTTCAGGAAGGCAGTGAGTTGTTGCGCAACAGCCTTTTCTAAAATTTTTGAGAGGAATGGAAGATTCGATATAGGCCGATAGTTTTTTATATTTTCTGGGTCAAGGTTTGGCTTTTTCAAGAGAGGCTTTATTACTGCCACTTTTAGTGAGTTTGGTACACATCCGGTGGATAGAGAGCCGTTTATTATGTTCAACATAGGAGGGCCAAGCACAGGAAGCAACTCTTTCAGTAGTTTAGTTGGAATAGGGTCCAGTATGCAGCTTGAAGGTTTAGAGGCCATGATTATTTTCATCATTGTGTCAAGAGATATAGTACTAAAACACTTGAGCGTCTCTCTTGATCCAAGGTCCTGGCAGAGTTGTGCAGACTCAGGACAACTGAGCTTTGAAGGAATACGCAGATTTAAGGAGGAGTCCGTAATTTGCTTTCTAATAATCATAATCTTTTCCTCAAAGAAGTTCATGAATTTATCACTGCTAAAGTGAAAGTCATCCTCTCTTGGGGAATGCTGCTTTTTAGTTAGCTTTGCGACAGTATCAAAAAGGAATTTCGGATTGTTCTTATTTTCCTCAATTAAGTTAGAAAAATAGGATGATCGAGCAGCAGTAAGGGCTCTTCGGTACTGCACAGTACTGTCTTTCCAAGCTAGTCGGAAGACTTCCAGTTTGGTGTGGCGCCATTTCCGTTCCAATTTTCTGGAAGCTTGCTTCAGAGCTCGGGTATTTTCTGTGTACCAGGGAGCTAGTTTCTTATGAGAAATGTTTTTAGTTTTTAGGGGTGCAACTGCATCTAGGGTATTGCGCAAGGTTAAGTTGAGTTCCTCAGTTAGGTGGTTAACTGATTTTTGTCCTCTGGCGTCCTTGGGTAGACAGAGGGAATCTGGAAGGACATCAAGGAATCTTTGTGTTGTCTGTGAATTTATAGCACGACTTTTGATGATCCTTGGTTGGGGTCTGAGCAGATTATTTGTTGCAATTGCAAACGTAATAAAATGGTGGTCCGATAGTCCAGGATTATGAGGAAAAACATTAAGATCCACAACATTTATTCCATGGGACAAAACTAGGTCCAGCGTATGACTGTGACAGTGAGTGGGTCCAGAGACATGTTGGACAAAACCCACTGAGTCGATGATGGCTCCGAAAGCCTTTTGGAGTGGGTCTGTGGACTTTTCCATGTGAATATTAAAGTCACCAAAGATTAGAATATTATCCGCTATGACTACAAGGTCCGATAGGAATTCAGGGAACTCAGTGAGGAACGCTGTATATGGCCCAGGAGGCCTGTAAACAGTAGCTATAAAAAGTGATTGAGTAGGCTGCATAGATTTCATGACTAGAAGCTCAAAAGACGAAAACGTCATTTTTTTTTTTTTGTAAATTGAAATTTGCTATCGTAAATGTTAGCAACACCTCCGCCTTTGCGGGATGCACGGGGGATATGGTCACTAGTGTAGCCAGGAGGTGAGGCCTCATTTAACACAGTAAATTCATCAGGCTTAAGCCATGTTTCAGTCAGGCCAATCACATCAAGATTATGATCAGTGATTAGTTCATTGACTATAATTGCCTTTGAAGTAAGGGATAGTAAGTAGCCCTATTTTGAGATGTGAGGTATCATGATCTCTTTCAATAATGACAGGAATGGAGGTGGACTTTATCCTATTGAGATTGATAAGGCGAACACCGCCATGTTTAGTTTTGCCCAACCTAGGTCGAGGCACAGACACGGTCTCAATGGTGATAGCTGAGCTGACTACACTGACTGTGCTAGTGGCAGACTCTACTATGCTGGCAGGCTGGCTAACAGCCTGCTGCCTGGCCTGCACCCTATTTCATTGTGGAGCTAGAGGAGTTAGAGCCCTGTCTATGTTGGTAGATAAAATGAGAGCACCCCTCCAGCTAGGATGGAGTCCGTCACTCCTCAGCAGGTCAGGCTTGGTCCTGTTTGTGGGTGAGTCCCAGAAAGAGGGCCAATTATCTACAAATTCTATATTTTGGGAGGGGCAGAAAACAGTTTTCAACCAGCGATTGAGTTGTGAGACTCTGCTGTAGAGCTCATCACTCCCCCTAACTGGGAGGGGGCCAGAGACAATTACTCGATGCCGACACATCTTTCTAGCTGATTTACACGCAGAAGCTATGTTGCGCTTGGTGATCTCTGACTGTTTCATCCTAACATCGTTGGTGCCGACGTGGATAACAATATCTCTATACTCTCTACACTCGCCAGTTTTAGCTTTAGCCAGCACCATCTTCAGATTAGCCTTAACGTCGGTAGCCCTGCCCCCCGGTAAACAGTGTATGATCGCTGGATGATTCGTTTTAAGTCTAATACTGCGGGTAATGGAGTCGCCAATGACTAGAGTTTTCAATTTGTCAGAGCTAATGGTGGGAAGCTTCGGCGTCTCAGACCCCGTAACGGGAGGAGTAGAGACCAGAGAAGACTCGGCCTCTGACTCCGACCCGCTGCTTAATGGGGAAAACCGGTTGAAAGTTTCTGTCGGCTGAATGAGCGACACCGGTTGAGCGTTCCTACAGCATTTCCTTCCAGAAACCGTGAGAAAGTTGTCCGGCTGCGGGGACTGTGCCAGGGGATTTATACTACTATCTGTACTTACTGGTGGCACAGACGCTGTTTCATCCTTTCCTACACTGAAATTACCCTTGCCTAGCGATTGCGTCTGAAGCTGGGCTTGTAGCACAGCTATCCTCGCCGTAAGGCGAGTACAGCGACTGCAATTAGAAGGCATCATGTTAATGTTACTACTTAGCTTCGGCTGTTGGAGGTCCTGACGAACCGTGTCCAGATAAAGCGTCCGGAGTGAAAAAGTTGAGTAGGAAAAAACAAAAATATAAACGGTAATTAAAAAGTAAAAACCGTAAATTTGTCAGGTAGCAAAACAGGTTGGCAACAAAACGCACAGCAACTCAAAAACAAGTCTGCAAGTCGTGACCGGAAATGACGTCCAAAAGCACAGCCACCATATTTACTGAGCTCACTAATGTGAAGTTGTAAGGTACAGAGCACAGCCACCATATTTACTGAGCTCACTAATGAGAGGTTGTAAGGTACAGAGCACAGCCACCAAATAAACTGAGCTCACTATTGAGAGGTTGTAAGGTACAGAGCACAGCCACCATATTTACTGAGCTCACTATTGAGAGGTTGTAAGGTACAGAGCACAGCCACCATATTTACTGAGCTCACTAATGAGAGGTTGTAAGGTACAGAGCACAGCCACCAAATAAACTGAGCTCACTATTGAGAGGTTGTAAGGTACAGAGCACAGCCACCATATTTAACGAGCTCACTATTGAGAGGTTGTAAGGTACAGAGCACAGCCACCATATTTACTGAGCTCACTATTGAGAGGTTGTAAGGTACAGAGCACAGCCACCATATTTACTGAGCTCACTATTGAGAGGTTGTAAGGTACAGAGCACAGCCACCATATTTACTGAGCTCACTAATGAGAGGTTGTAAGGTACAGACCACAGCCACCATATTTACTGAGCTCACTAATGAGAGGTTGTAAGGTACAGAGCACAGCCACCATATTTACTGAGCTCACTATTGAGAGGTTGTAAGGTACAGAGCACAGCCACCATATTTACTGAGCTCACATTTGTGAAGTTGTAAGGTACAGAGCACAGCCACCATATTTACTGAGCTCACTAATGAGAGGTTGTAAGGTACAGAGCACAGCCACCATATTTACTGAGCTCACATTTGTGAAGTTGTAAGGTACAGAGCACAGCCACCATATTTACTGAGCTCACTAATGAGAGGTTGTAAGGTACAGAGCACAGCCACCATATTTACTGAGCTCACTAATGAGAGGTTGTAAGGTACAGAGCACAGCCACCATATTTACTGAGCTCACTAGTGCGAGGTTATTGAGGTGCCGACCACAGCCACCATATTTACTGAGCTCACTAATGTGAAGTTGTAAGGTACAGAGCACAGCCACCATATTTACTGAGCTCACTAGTGAGAGGTTATTGAGGTGCCGACCACAGCCACCATATTTACTGAGCTCACTAGTGAGAGGTTATTGAGGTGCCGACCACAGCCACCATATTTACTGAGCTCACTAGTGAGAGGTTATTGAGGTGCCGACCACAGCCACCATATTTACTGAGCTCACTAGTGAGAGGTTATTGAGGTGCCGACCACAGCCACCATATTTACTGAGCTCATTAATGAGAAGTGATTAAAGGTGCAAGGCCTACATTTTCTTTTCCATGCCCCATTCACTTTTGCAGGTACACATTTATATTTGATCTGGACATGGTATGACAAACTAAATGATGATTACATGACAACCCATCCGTCAAACGGAGTCTTTTTTCTGGTGTTTAAAAAAGGCATTTCTAAACTTCTCCTGACCAAGAGTGTTTATCTGCTAAGTTTACATTGTGAACATTTCAGATGTTATCAAAACCACCTTGCTGGAGGGTTCTAAATTGATTTCATTAGGCTTTTCGTGGAGCCGGTGGCTGCTGCCATGAGAACGGTATGTGGGGGGAAGGGGAGAGAGGCTGGAAAATCATCGTAGAAGAAGGAAAGTGTGGTCTTTTAGACGCCCTGGTGATGAGAGCCAATCAGAGAGGAGCAATACTGGAGAATAGTATTCCAGGCCTCAATCAGCCACCCATCCTCTGGGCAGGGTGGAATGTGTCAATCAAATGACCTGCGGGTTGAGGGACGAATTGACTTCCCACTACAGTTTCACCTAAAGTCATTCTGGAGAGGGCAGAGTGCACACTAGGGCAAGGAAGAGCAGAGGAGATAGAAGGGATTTAACGTAGACCCATGTAGAGTTAGTCACATCATTACATATTGTTGTAAACCCTTACAGTTGGAGAGGAGGAAGCTGTATATAGTGTATGTTTGTTGGGGCGCCCTAAATGGGGGTTAGTGCGTGACTGGTTATGTATTCATACCCCTTGACTTTTTCCACATTTTGTTATGCTACAGCCTTATTCTAAAATTAATTAAATTGTTTTTTTCTCCTCATCAATCTATACACAATACAGCATAATGACAAAGCATTCAAGTTTTTGACATTTTTGCTAATTATTAAACATAAAAACTGAAATATCACAGTTACTTAAGTATTCAGACCCTTCACTCAGTACTTTGTTGAAGCACTTTTAGCAGCGATAACAGCATTGAGTCTTCTTGGGTATGACGCTACAAGCTTTGCACAACTGTAATTGGGGAGTTTCTCCCATACGTCTCTGCAGATTGCTCTCAGAATGCTATTTTCAAGTCTCCAGAAATGGTAGATCAGGTTAAATTCCGGGCTCTGACTGGGCCACTCAGGGACATTCCAAGACTTGTCCCAAAGCCACTTCTGCATTGTCTTGGATGTGTGCTTAAGGTCATTGTCCTGTTGGAAGGTGAACCTTCGACCCAGTCTGGTTCAGAGCGCTCTGGAGCAGGTTTTCATCAAGGATCCCTCTCTATACTTTGCTCCGATCATCTTTCCCTTGATCCTGACTAGTCTTCCAGTCCCTGCCGCTGAAAAACATCCGCTCAGCATGATGCTGCACCACCGTGCTTCACCGTAGGGATGGTACCAGGTTTCCACAAAACATGATAATTGGCATTCAGGCCAAATAGTTCAATCTTAGTTTCATCAGACCAGATAATCTTGTTTCTCATGGTCTGAGAGTCTTTATGTGCCTTTTGGCAAACTCCAAGTGGGCTGTTATGTGTCTTTTACTGAGGAGTGGCTTCCCACTCTACCATAAAGGCCGGGTTGGTGGAGTGCTGCAGAAATGGTTGTCTTTCTGTAAATTTCTCCCATCTCCACAGAGGAACTCTAGAGATCTGTCAGAGTGACCATCAGGTTCTTGTTCACCTCCCTGAACATGGCCCTTCTCCCCCGATATCCTTCCCCAGATCTGTACCTCGACACAATCCTGTCTTGTAGTGAACTCCAATCAAGTTGTAGAAACATCTCAAGTATGATCAGTGAAAACAGGATGCTCCTGAGCTCCATTTCGATTCTCATAGCAAAGGGTATGAATACTTATGTAAACGAGGTATTTATTTTTAATATGTAAAACAATTGCAAAAAAAATGTAAAACCTGTTTTAATCTCAGGATGGGATTGTAGGACTGGGCCTGGGTGTAGAAATGAGGCCTTGACACTTTCAGGAAGGACAGCAAGCAGATGTTGGGAACATGCTAAATTAATGACTTGTTGATAATCAACCTGCTATTAGAGATTAGTGTTGCAGTAGTCCTGCAGGCTTGGAGAGGATTATTAGTCAAAGCCCTGCAGTGGACATGACAAATAACTTCACTAGCACATGTCCACTTGTATCCTCACCTGTGCCTCTGCGGAGTGCAGACAGAGTGAATTCTGGGTATAAATATGTGTGCTTTTGGCAGTTCAGGAGGTCCTGTAAAAACAACTTAATTTATTTGATTACCACCAAATCAGGGAGTGTCAAAATATACTAACCTAACAAATCTCCACAACGAACACATCTCCTAACCAAACACATCTCCTTGGTGGTGGCAGGTAGCCTAGTGGTTAGAGCGTTGGACTGGTAACCCGAAAGGTTGCAAGATAAAATCCCCAAGCTGACAAGGTAAAAATCTGTCGTTCTGCACCTGAACAAGGCAGTTAATCTCTAGGGTACGTGAGACGGTAGCGTCCCAATTCTTCAACAGCCAGTGAAACTGCAGGGCTCCAAAATCAAAACAAGAGAAATCCCATAATTAAAGTTCCTCAAACATACAAGTATTTTACACAATTTTAAAGATACCAGCAACAGTGCGATTTAAATCCAGCCACAGTGTCCGATTTCAAAAAGGCTTTACGACGAAAGTAAACCAAACGATTATGTCAGGCGAGTGCCTACTCGCAGAATAACACAGCCATTTTTTTCAGCCAAAGAGAGGATTCACAAAAGCAGAAATATAGATCAAATTAATCACTAACCTTTGATCTTCATCAGTTGACACTCATAGGACTTCATGTTACACAATACATGTATGTATTGTTCGGTAAAGTTCATATTTATATCCAAAGTTTACATTGGCACATTACATTCAGAAGTTCCAAAACACCCACACATCAATTTACAGGAATACTCATAATAAACATTGCTAAAAGATACAACTGTTATGCATGAAATTTTAGATGCACTTCTCCTTAAAGCAACCGTTGTGTCAGATTTCAAAAAAGCTTTACGGAAAAGCAAACCATGCAATAATCTGAGTCGGCGCTCAGAGCCCAATCAAGACACAAATATATCCGCCATATTATGCAGTCAACAAAAGTCATAAGTAGCATTATAAATCTTCACTTACCTTTGCTGATCTTCATTGGAATGCACTCCCAGGCCTCCCACTTCCACAAGAAATGTTTGTTTTGTTCGGTAATGTCCATCATTTATGTCCAAATAGTTACTTTTGTTAGCGCGTTTGGTAAACAAATCCAAAGTCACGAAGCGCGTTCACTAAAAGCAGACAAAATGTAGGAAGTGCAACATTACCAATATCCCACTGTAGTTTCAATAGGAGCTGAGTTGAAAAATGACCAACCTCAGATTTCCCACTTCCTGGTTGAATTTTATCTCAGGTTTATGCCTGCCATATGAGTTATGTTATACTCACAGACATCATTCTAACAGTTTTAGAAACTTCAGAGTGTCTTCTATCGAAATATATTAATAATATGCATATTCTAGCTTTTATGGCTTTGTAGCAGGCCGTTTAATCTGGGCATGCTTTTCATCCGGATGTGAAAATATTGCCCCCTACCCCAAAGAAGTTCACCCACTGTTCATAGACCGTCATTGAAAATAAAACTCCAAAAAGTGTTGGGACACTGTAAAGTCCACGGAGAACAAGAACACCTCCTCTCAGCTGCCCACTGCACTGAGGCTAGGCAACACGGTCACCACTGATAAATCCATGATAATCAAAAATGTCAATAAGCATTTCTATACGGCTGGCCGTGCTTTCGTCCTGGCTACCCCAACCCCGGGCCAACAGCTCCACACCCCTCGCAGCTACTTGCCCGAGCCTCCCTAGCTTCTCCTTCACCCAAATCCAGATCGCAGATGTTCTGAAAGTGAAGCAAAAACTGGACCCGTACAAATCAGCTGGGCAAGACAACCTGGACCCTCTCTTTCTAAAATATCCGCCTCCATTGTTGCAACCCCTATTACCAGTCTGTCGAACCCCTCTTTTGTTTCGTCCAAGATCCCTAAAGATTGGAAAGCTGCCGCGGTCATCCCACTCTTCAAAGGGAGTGACACTTGAGACCCAAACTGGTACAGACCTATATCCATCCTGCCCTGCCTTTCAAAAGTCTTTGAAATCCAAGTTAATAAACAGATCACAGACAATTTAGAATCCCACCGTACCTTCTCCACTGTGCAATCCGGTTTCCGAGCTGGTCACGAGTGCACTTCAGCCACGCTCAAGGTACTAAACGACATCATAACTGCCATGGATAAAAGACAGCACTGTGCAGCCGTCTTCATCGACCTGGCCAAGGCTTTTGACTCTGTCAATCATCGTATTATTATCGGCAGACTCAATATCCTTGGTTTCTCAAATGACTGCCTCGCCTGGTTCACCAACAACTTCTCTGACAGAGTTCAGTGTGTCAAATTGGAGCGCCTGTTGTCCGGACCTCTGCAGTCTCTTTGGGGTTACCACAGGGTTCACTTCTCGGGCCGACTCTTTTATCTGTGTATATCAACGATGTCGCTCTTGCTGCGGGTGATTCGCTGATCCACCTCTACGCAGACGACACTGTATACATCTGGCTCTTCTTTGGACACTGTGTTACCTAACCTCCAAATGAGCTTCAATGCCATACAACACTCCTTCTGTGGCATCCAACTGCTCTTAAATGCTAGTAAAACCAAATGCATGCTTTTCAACCTTTCGCTGCCCACACCCACCCGCCTGACTAGCATCACTACTCTGGACGGTTTTGACCCTAGAATACATGGGCAACTACAAATACATAGGTGTCTGGCTAGACTATAAACTCTCCTTTCAGACTCATATCAAACATTTCACATCCAAAATCAAATCTAGAATAGGCTTCCTATTTCACAACAAACCCTCCTTCACTCACGCCGCCAAACTTACCCTAGTAAAACTGACTATCCTACCGATCCTCGACTTCGACGATGTCATCTACAAAATAGCTTCCAATACTCTACTCAGCAAATTGGATGCAGTCTATCACAGTGCATCTGTTTTGTTACCAAATTGCCTTATACCAACCACCACTGTGACCTGTATGCTCTAGTCGGCTGGTCCTTGCTACATATTAATCGCCAGACCCACTGGCTACAGGTCATCTATTAGTCTATGCTAGGTAAAGCTTCGCCTTATCTCAGCTCACTGGTGTTGTTGTATGTGTCGAACTGCTTTGCTTTATCTTGGCCAGGTCGCAGTTGTAAATGAGAACTTGTTCTCAACTTGCCTACCTGGTTAAATAAAGGTGAAATAAAATAAAAATAAATAATTCCCATCCTTAGCCTACTCCATCTGCCTTATTTTAAAATATATTTTAAGAATATATCATTTTCAGCCACCTCATTTATAGCATTTATAGCCACCTATAAAATAACTGAAATAATTTAAAAATAAATAAGAATGTGTTCTTAACTGACTAGTTAAATAAAGGTTAAAAAATCTCCTAACCTAACACATCTCCTAACTCAACACATGGAAATGAAGATCTGGGGAAAAGGTAATAGTATTTTTTTTACATTTGAGTCATTTAGCAGACGTAATAGCCACTCTCAACTTTCAAAAGCAGAGAAAGTGGGTGATCGAGAGAGAGAGAAAGAAAGAGGGAGGGTGGGATCCGGAAAGGGAGAGGGAGGGAAGGAGAGAGAAAGAGGGGGAAGGAAGGATAGAGAAAGAAACAAAGGGATATAAAGAGGGTGGGGCGGAGCGAGAGAGCGAGAGAGCGAGAGAGCGAGAGAGAGAAGGAAAAAAATAATCCCGGTTCTGCCTAAATTTGAAGCCAAGGTCTGAGACTCCCAGTTGTAGCCAGGCTCAAGTGAGACAGCTGCAACTTTTCATGGCTCCAACTCAGCAAATTTCCATCAGCCGCCACTGCCAGAGACCACAAAACGCTTTCAAACAACGCCTCACTTGTGGTTTGGGGTGTGGGGGAGTACCAAGGTGAAGATGGCGTGTTTCGTCTCAAACTCCTCTCCCTCTCTCCCCCCTACATTAGCGCTTGTCAGGGATGGCCATTATGCTCAAAGCCGGTGAAGAAATGTAATTACCAAACCATTTATTTAATTGAAAGAAAAATAAATCCCCAGCACCTCGGAATGCATCAGGGTAGGGAGCTGATGTTTTCTGGAGAGGTTGATAACACCAAGGACCCCGAAACGACACAAGCCTAGCGGCTGAAAATAATTTTGCTTTTTCTTGAGGCAAGGAGCTTTCTCTCCATTAGAATCAGCTGCCCCACATAAGTCATTCTTGATTTAAGCTCAATTAAAATAACCATTAATTTCATGAAGAAGGCTATTTATTTCTGCTTGTTACTCATTCGTAACCATCCATTGATGAAGAGGGGGTGGGAGGAGAAAGAGTGGGGAGGCTGTCTCAATAAACCAGTGGGTTTATAAAGCATGCTTGTAAAACAACTGGGTCCAATCGAATCGTGACCTGGAGTTACGACAACAGACAACCTTTGTCATGTGCAGCCAGATATTGGTCATGGAACAGAGAAATAGGAGGGAAAACACAAATTGACAGCTCTCTTTAATGAATGGGCACCAGTCCAGTTTGAAAGGAAGTAGTTAGCTGAACTGGACTGGAGAGAGAGAAAGAAGGTATCTGATCTGGACTGGAGAGAGAGGAAGTAGGTGGCTTATTTGGAATGGAGATGGAGGAGGTTGTAAGTAGCTGATTTTTGACTGGAGAGAGAGGAAGTAGGAAGCTGATTGGGACTGGAGAGAGAGGAAGTAGGTATATGATTTGGACTGGAGACAGAGAAGGATGTAGGTAGATGATATAGACTGGAGAGAGAGGAAGAAAGGTAGCTGATTTGGACTGGCGGGAGAAGATGTAGGTAGGTGATTTGGACTGGAGATACAAGATGTAGGTAGCTGATTTAGACTGAAGAAAGAGGTTGTATGTAGCTGATCTGTGCTGCGGAGAGACATTTTATAGGTAGCTCATTTGGGCTGGAGAGAGATTTTGTAGGTAGCTGATTTGGCCTGGAGAGAGAGGAAGAAGTAAGACGATTTGGACTGGGGTGAGAGGAGGTTATATGTAGCTGATATGTGCTGGAGAGAGAAAGTTTGTAGGTTGCTGATTTAGAATGGAGAGAGAGGTTGAAGGTAGCTAATAAGGAGAGAGGAAGTAGGTAGTTGATTAGGACAGGAGCGAGAGGAGGTTGTAGGTCGATGATATGGACTGGAGAGATAGGAATTAGGTAGCTGATATAGAATGGAGAGAGAGGAAGTATGTAGCTGATTTGGACTGTAGAGAGAGGAAGTAGGTAGCTGATTTGGACAGGCGGGAGAAGATGTAGGTAGCTGATTTAGACTGAAGAAAGAGGTTGTATGTAGCTGATTTGGACTGGAGAGGTTGTAGGTAGCTGATTTGGACTGGAGAGAGTGGAGGTTGTATTTGCTGATGTGTGCTGGAGAGAGAACGTTTTTAGGTAGCTGATTTGGACTGGAGAGAAAGGAGTTTGTAAGTAGCTGATTTTTATACTGGAGAGAGAGGAAGTAGGTAGCTGATTGGGACTGGAGAGAGAGGAAGTAGGTATATGTTTTGGAATTGAGAAAGAGGAGGTTCTAGGTAGCTGATTTGGACTAGAGAGAGAGGAAGTAGATAATTGATTTGGACTTGAGAAAGAGAATGTTGTAGGTTGCTGATTTGGACTAGAGAGATAGGAAGTCGGTAGATTATATGGCATGGAGAGAGAGGAAGTAGGTAGCTGATTTGGACTGGACTGAGATGAGATTGTAGGTAGCTGATTTGGACTGGAGAGAGGAAGCAGGTAGCTGATATGAAATGGGTAGAGAGGATGTAGGTAGCTGATATGAAATGGAGAGAGAGGAAGTAGATAGCTCATTTGAACTGGAGAGAGTGGAAGAAAGACTAATTATGACTTGAGAAAGAGGAAGTAGTTCATTTATTTTGGAATTAAAAAATAGGTTGTAGGTAGCTGATTTGGACTGGACTGAGATGAGATTGTAGGTAGCTGATTTGGACGGGAGAGAGGAAGTAGGTAGCTGATTTGGACTGGAGAGAGAGGAAGCAGGTAGCTGATATGAAATGGAGAGTGAGGAAGCAGGTAGCTGATATGAAATGGAGAGAGAGGAATTAGGTAGCTGATTTGGACTGGAGAGAGAGGACTTAGGTAGCTGATTTGGAATAGAGATAGAGGAAGTAGGTAGCTGATTTGTACTGGAGAGAGGGGAAGTAAGAAAATAATTATGAGTTGAGAAAGGAAGTAGTTTATATATTCTGGACTTAAGAATGAGGAGGATGTACAGTTCCTTGCGAAAGTATTCGGCCCCCTTGAACTTTGCGACCTTTTGCCACATTTCAGGCTTCAAACATAAAGATATAAAACTGTATTTTTTTGTGAAGAATCAACAACAAGTGGGACACAATCATGAAGTGGAACGACATTTATTGGATATTTCAAACTTTCTTAACATATCAAAAACTGAAAAATTGGGTGTGCAAAATTATTCAGCCCCCTTAAGTTAATACATTGTAGCGCCACCTTTTGCTGCGATTACAGCTGTAAGTCGCTTGGGTATGTCTCTATCAGTTTTGCACATCGAGAGACTGACATTTTTTCCCATTCCTCCTTGCAAAACAGCTCGAGCTTAGTGAGGTTGGATGGAGAGCATTTGTGAACAGCAGTTTTCAGTTCTTTCCACAGATTCTCGATTGGATTCAGGTCTGGACATTGACTTGGCAATTCTAACACCTGGATATGTTTATTTTTGAACCATTCCATTGTAGATTTTGCTTTGTTTTGGATCATTGTCTTGTTGGAAGACAAATCTCCTTCCCAGTCTCAGGTCTTTTGCAGACTCCATCAGGTTTTCTTCCAGAATGGTCCTGTATTTGGCTCCATCCATCTTCCCATCAATTTTAACCATCTTCCCTGTCCCTGCTGAAGAAAAGCAGGCCCAAACCATGATGCTGCCACCACCATGTTTGACAGTGGGGATGGTGTGTTCAGCTGTGTTGCTTTTACGCCAAACATAACGTTTTGCATTGTTGCCAAAAAGTTCAATTTTGGTTTCATCTGACCAGAGCACCTTCTTCCACATGTTTGGTGTGTCTCCCAGGTGGCTTGTGGCAAACTTTAAACAACACTTTTTATGGATATCTTTAAGAAATGGCTTTCTTCTTGCCACTTCCATAAAGGCCAGATTTGTGCAATATACGACTGACTGATTGTTGTCCTATGGACAGAGTCTCCCACCTCAGCTGTAGATCTCTGCAGTTCATCCAGAGTGATCATGGGCCTCTTGGCTGCATCTCTGATCAGTCTTCTCCTTGTATGAGCTGAAAGTTTAGAGGGACGGCCAGGTCTTGGTAGATTTGCAGTGGTCTGATACTCCTTCCATTTCAATATTATCGCTTGCACAGTGCTCCTTGGGATGTTTAAAGCTTGGGAAATATTTTTGTATCCAAATCCGGATTTAAACTTTTTCACAACAGTATCTCGGACCTGCCTGGTGTGTTCCTTGTTCTTCATGATGCTCTCTGCGCTTTTAACGGACCTCTGAGACTATCACAGTGCAGGTGCATTTATACGGAGACTTGATTACACACAGGTGGATTGTATTTATCATCATTAGTCATTTAGGTCAACATTGGATCATTCAGAGATCCTCACTGAACTTCTGGAGAGTTTGCTGCACTGAAAGTAAAGGGGCTGAATAATTTTGCACGCCCAATTTTTCAGTTTTTGATTTGTTAAAAAAGTTTGAAATATCCAATAAATGTCGTTCCACTTCATGATTGTGTCCCACTTGTTGTTGATTCTTCACAAAAAAATACAGTTTTATATCTTTATGTTTGAAGCCTGAAATGTGGCAAAAGGTCGCAAAGTTCAAGGGGGCCGAATACTTTCGCAAGGCACTGTAGGTAGCTGATTTTGGACTGGAGAGAGAGAGGAGGTTGTAAGTAGCTGATTTGAGACTGGAGAGAGAGGCATTGGGAAGCTGATATGAACTGGAGAGAGAGGAAGTAGCTAGCTTATTTGACCTGGAGAGAGTGGAAGTATGTAGTTAATTTGGACTGGAGGAAGAGGAAGTAGGTCATTGATTTTTGACTTGAAAAAGAGGAGGTTGTAGGTAGCTGATTTTGACTGGAGAGAGGAGGTAGGTAGCTGATTTGAGACTGGAGAGATGGACATTAGGTAGCTGATTTGAGCTGGAGAGAGAGGAAGTATGTAGCTGATTTGGACTGGAGAGAGAGGAAGCAGGTAGCTGCTATGAAATGGAGAGAGAGGAAGCAGGTAGCTGATATGAAATGGAGAGAGAGGAATTAGGTAGCTGATTTGGACTGGAGAGAGGATTTAGGTAGCTGATTTGGACTGGACTGAGATGAGTTTGTAGGTAGCTGATTTGGACTGGATAGAAGTTCTAGGTAGCTGATTTGGACTGGACTGAGATGAGTTTGTAGGTAGCTGATTTGGACTGAATAGAAGTTCTAGGTAGCTGATTTGGACTGGAGAGAAAGGAAGTAGGTAGCAGGTGTGGAGTGGAGAGAGGGGAATTAGTTAGCTGATTTGGACTGGACTGAGATGAGGTTGTAGGTTGCTGATTTGGACTAGAGAGATAGGAAGTAGGTAGCTGATTTGGACTGGAGAGAGTGGAGGTTGTAAGTAGGCGGGGTGACTGGACAGAGAGGAAGTAGTTAGCTGATATGGACTGGAGAGAGGGGACGTTGTTTGTAGGTAAGTTGGACTGAGAGAGAGGTTGCAGGTAGTTCATGTTGACTGGCGAGAGAAGATGATTTGGACTGAGAGAGAGGAATTAGGTCACTGATTTGGACTGGAGAGAGGATTTAGGTAGCTGATTTGGACTGGACTGAGATGAGTTTGTAGGTAGCTGATTTGGACTGGATAGAAGTTCTAGGTAAATTATTTGGACTGGAGAGAAAGGAAGTAGGTAGCAGGTGTGGAGTGGAGAGAGAGGAAGTAGGTAGCTGATTTGAAATGGAGAGAGGAAGTAGGTAGCTGATTTGGACTGGAGAGAGAGGAAGTAGGTAGCTGAGTTGGACTGGAGAGAGTGGAAGTAAGAAAATAATTATGAGTTGAGAAAGAGGAAGTAGTTAATATATTTTGGACTTAAGAATGAGGAGGACGTAGGTAGCTGATTTTGGACTGGAGAGAGAGAGGAGGTTGTAAGTAGCTGATTTGAGACTGGAGAGAGAGGCATTGGGAAGCTGATATGAACTGGAGAGAGAGGAAGTAGCTAGCTTATTTGACCTGGAGAGAGTGGAAGTATGTAGTTAATTTGTACTGGAGAAAGAGGAAGTAGGTCATTGATTTTTGACTTGAGAAAGAGGAGGTTGTAGGTAGCTGATTTTGACTGGAGAGAGATGAAGTATGTAGCTTATTTGAACTGGAGAGAGAGGAAGTAGGTAATTGATTTGGACTTGAAAAAGAGAAGGTTGTAGGTTGCTGATTTGGACTAGAGAGATAGGAAGTAGGTAGCTGATTTGGACTGGAGAGAGGGGACGTTGTTTGTAGCTAAGTTGGACTGGAGAGAGAGGTTGCGGGTAGTTCATGTTGACTGGAGAGAGAAGATGATTTGGACTGGAGAGAGAGGAAGTAGCTGGCTTATTTGACCTGGAGAGAGAGGACGTATATAGTTCATTTGGACTGGAGAAAGAGGAAGTAGGTCATTGATTTTTGACTTGAGAAAAAGGAGGTTGCTGATTTTGACTGGAGAGAGAGGAGGTAGGTAGCTGATTTTAGACTGGAGAGAGGCATTAGGTAGCTGATTTGATCTGGAGAGAGAGAAAGTATGTAGCTTATTAGAACTGGAGAGAGAGGAAGTAGGTAATTGATTTGGACTGGAGAAAAGGGAAGTAGGTAATTGATTTGGACTGGTGAGAGAGTAGATTGTAAGTAGCTGATTTTGACTTGAGAGAGAGGAATTAGGTAGCTGATTTGGACTGGAGAGAGAGTAGATTGTAAGTAGCTGATTTTGACTTGAGAGAGAGGAATTAGGTAGCTGATTTGGACTGGAGAGAGAGTAGATTGTAAGTAGCTGATTTTGACTTGAGAGAGAGGAATTAGGTAGCTGATTTGGACTGGAGAGAGAGTAGATTGTAAGTAGCTGATTTTGACTTGAGAGAGAGGAATTAGGTAGCTGATTTGGACTGGAGAGAGAGTAGATTGTAAGTAGCTGATTTTGACTTGAGAGAGAGGAATTAGGTAGCTGATTTGGAATGGAGAGAGAGAAAGTATGTAGCTTATTAGAACTGGAGAGAGAGGAAGTAGGTAATTGATTTGGACTGGGGAAAAGGGAAGTAGGTAATTGATTTGGACTGGAGAGAGAGTAGATTGTAAGTAGCTGATTTTGACTTGAGAGAGAGGAATTAGGTAGCTGATTTGGACTGGAGAGAGAGTAGATTGTAAGTAGCTGATTTTAACTTGAGAGAGAGGAATTAGGTAGCTGATTTGGAATGGAGAGAGCGGAAGTAGGTATCTTATTTGGACTTGAGAAATTTGGAAGTATTTGGATTGGATAGAGAAAGAGTTTAGGTAGCTGATTTTGGACTGGAGAGAGAGTAGATTGTAAGTCGTTTATTTTGACTGGAGAAAGAGGAATTAGGTAGATGATTTAGGACATGAGAGAGAAGAAGTAGGTAGTTGATTTGGACTGGAGATTGAGTTTGTAGGTAATTAATTTGGACATGAGAAAGACCAGGTTGTAGTTAGCTGATTTTAGACTGGCAAGAGAGGAGGTTGTAAGTAGCTGATTTTGACTGTGGAGAGAGGAAGTGGGTATCTGATTTGGGCTGGAGAGATAGGAAGTAGGAAGCTGATTTGGACTGGAGAGAGAGGAAGTAGGTAGTTGATGTGTGCTGGAGAGATAAGAAGTAAGTAGCTGATTTGGACTGGAGAGAGAGGAAGCAGGTAGCTGATTTGGACTGGAGAGAGAAGTAGGTTATTGATTTGGACTGAAACAATGGGAAGTAGGTAGCTGATTTGGACTGGAGAGAGAGGAATTAGGTAGCTGTTTTCGATAGTAGAGTGAGGAGGTTTTAAGTAGCTGATTTGAGACTGGATAGAGGGGAAGTAAGTAGTTGATTTGGACTTGAGAGAGAGGACATAGGTACTTTTTTGAACTTAAGAAAGGAGGTTTTAGGTGGCTTGTTTTGACTTGAGAGAGAGGAATTAGGTAGCTGATTTGGAATGGAGAGAGGAAGTTTTTAGCTGATTTGGACTGGAGAAAGAGGAAGTAGGTAGCTGATTTGGACAGTAGAGTGAGGAGGTTTTAAGTAGCTGATTTGAGACTGGATAGAGGGGAAGTAAGTAGTTGATTTGGACTTGAGAGAGAGGACATAGGTACTTTTTTGAACTTAAGAAAGGAGGTTTTAGGTGGCTTGTTTTGACTTGAGAGAGAGGAATTAGGTAGCTGATTTGGAATGGAGAGAGAGTAGATTGTAAGTAGTTGATTTTGACTGGAGAGAGGAATTAAGTAGATGATTTGGACTGGATATTGAGATAGTACCTAATTAATTTGGACTTGAGAAAGAGCAGGTTGTAGGTAGCTGATTTTAGACTGGCGAGAGAGGAGGTTGTAAGTAGCTGATTTTGACTGTGGAGAGAGGATGTAGGTTGCTGATTTGAACTGGAGAGATAGGAGGTTGTAAGTAGCTGATTTGGATCGGAGAGAGAAGATGTAGTTAGCTGATTTGGAATGGAGAGAGAGGGTGTAGATATCTGATATGGAATGGAGAGAGAGGAAGTAGGAAGCTGATTTAGACTGGAGAGGGAGGAAGTAGTTAGCTGATATGGACTGGAGAGAGAGGAGGTTGTATGTGCTCTATTGGACTGAGCAATCATGGAATCAGATGGAGCACCATTCCATCTAATTGCAATGAACACTGAAATATATACTCATTGCAAAATTACTTAGAAAATCACCATGTCCTCTCTCAATTCATTTCAATTGGCATGTAAAACATATGTTAACATGGCCGAAGCAAGTGAAGTAGATAAAATACAAAAGTGAAATAAATAATAAAAATGCACAATAAATTCCAAAATAATAATGATATTACAAATGTTATATTATGTATGTACATAGTGTTGTAACGATGTACAAATGGTTAATGAGCAAAAGGGAAACTAAATAAACATAAATATGGGTTGCATTTACAATGACGTTTGTTCTTCACTGATTTCCCTTTTCATAGGGCAACAGGTCACACATCTTGCTGCTGTGATGGAACACTGTGGTATTTCACCCAGCAGATATGGGATTTTATCAAATCGGGTTTGTTTTCAAAAACTTTGTGGATCTGTGTAATCTGAGAGAAATATGTGTCTCCAATATGGTCATACAGTTTAGGAAGTGCAGCTCAGTTTCCACCTCATTTTGTGGGCCGTGTGCACACAGCCTGTCTTCTCTTGAGAGCCAGGTCTGCCTACAGCGGCCTTTCTCATTAGTAAGGCTCTGCTCAACTGAGTCTGTACATTGTCAAAGCATTCCTTAAGTTTGGGTCAGTCACAGTGGTCAGGAATTCTGCCACTGTGTACTCTCTGTTTAGGGCCAAATAGCATTCTAGTTTGCTCCGTTTTTTTGTTAACTCTTTCGATTGTGTCAAGTAATTATCTTTTTGTTTTCTCGTGATTTGGTTGGGTCAAATTGTGTTGCTGTCCTGGGGCTCTGTGGGGTCTGTTTGTGTTTGTGAACAGAGCCCCAGGACCAGCTTGCTTAGGGGACTCTTCTCCATGTACATACTGTATCTCTGTGGGTGATGGCTTTGTTATGGAATGTCTGGGAATCAATTCCTTTTAGGTGGTTGTAGAATTTAACAGTTATTTTGTGGATTTTGATATTTAGCGGGTATCGGCCTAATTCTGCTCTTCATTATTTGGTGTTTTACATTGTACACTGAGGATATTATTTGCAAAACTCTACATGCAGAGTCTCAATTTGGTGTTTGTCCCATTTTGTGAATTCTTGGTTGGTGAGTGGACCCCAGAACTCACAACCATAAAGAGCAATGGGTTCTACAACTGATTCAAGTATTTTTAGCCAGATCCTAATTCGTATGTCTAATTTTATGTTCCTTTTGATGGCATAGAATGTCCTTCTTGCCTTGTCTCTCAGATTGTTCACAGCTTTGTGGAAGTTACCTGTGGCGCTGATGTTTAGGGCAAGGTATGTATCGTTTTCAGTGTGCTCTATTTATTTTTTTATTTATTTTTTATTTCACCTTTATTTAACCAGGTAGGCTAGTTGAGAACAAGTTCTCATTTGCAACTGCGACCTGGCCAAGATAAAGCGTAGCAATTCGACACATACAACAACACAGAGTTACACATGGAACAAACAAAACATGCATTCAATAATACAGTAGAAAAAAAGAAAACAAAAAGTCTATATATAGTGAGTGCAAATAAGGTAAGTTAAGGAAATAAATAGGCCATGGTGGCGAAGTAATTACAATATGGCAATTAAACACTGGAATGGTAGATCGGCAGAAGATGAATGTGCAGGTAGAGATACTGGGGTGCAAAGGAGCAAAATAAAGAAATACTAGTATTGGGATGAGGTAGGTAGATACAGTAGATGGGCTGTTTACATATGGGCTATGTACAGGTGCAGTGATCTGTACGCTGCTCTGACAGCTGGTGCTTAAAGCTAGTGAGGGAGATGTGAGTCTCCAGCTTCAGAGATTTTTGCAATTCGTTCCAGTCATGGGCAGCAGAGAACTGGAAGGAAAGATGACCAAAGGAGGAATTGGCTTTGGGGGTGACCAGTGAGATATACCTGCTGGAGCGCGTGCTACGAGTGGGTGCTGCTATGGTGACCAGTGAGATATACCTGCTGGAGCGCGTGCTACGAGTGGGTGCTGCTATGGTGACCAGTGAGCTGAGATAATGCGGGTGGGTTTGGCAGTGGGTTTGGCGACGAGTATGAAGCGAGGGCCAACCAACGAGCGCGTACAGGTCGCAATGGTGGGTAGTGTATGGGGCTTTGGTGACAAAACGGATGGCACCGTGATAGACTGCATCCAGTTTGTTGAGTAGAGTGTTGGAGGCTATTTTATAGATGACATCACCAACGTTGAGGATCGGTAGGATGGTCAGTTTTACGAGGGTATGTTTGGCAGCATGAGTGAAGGATGCTTTGTTGCAATATAGGAAGCCGATTCTAGATTTAATTTTGGATTGGAGATGCTTAATGTGAGTCTGGAAGGAGAGTTTACAGTCTAACCAGACACCCAGGTATTTGTAGTTGTCCACGTATTCTAAGTCAGAGCCTTCCAGAGTAGTGATGCTGGACGGGCGAGCAGGTGCGGGCAGTGATCGATTGAAAAGCATGCATTTAGTTTTACTTGCGTTTAAGAGCAGTTCGACAAAAAGGAAGGAGAGTTGTATGGCATTGAAGCTCGTCTGGAGGTTAGTTAACACAGTGTCCAAGGAGGGGCCATAAATATACAGAATGGTGTCGTCTGCGTAGAGGTGGATCAGAGAATCACCAGCAGCAAGAGCAACACCATTGATGTATACAGAAAAGAGAGTCGGCCCAAGATTGAACCCTGTGGCACACCCATAGAGACTGTCAGAGGTCCGGACAACAGGCCCTCCGATTTGAAGCACTGAACTCTATCAGAGAAGTAGTTGGTAAACCAGGCGAGGCAATCATTTGAGAAACCAAGGCTGTCGAGTCTGCCAATAAGAATGTTGTGATTGACAGAGTCGAAAGCCTTGGCCAGGTCGATGAATACGGCTGCACAGTAATGTCTCTTATCGATGGCGGTTATGCTGTCGTTTAGAACCTTGAGCGTGGCTGAGGTGCACCCATGACCAGCTCTAAAACCAGATTGCATAGCGGAGAAGGTATGGTGGGATTCAAAATTGTCAGTAATCTGTTTCTTAACTTGTCTTTCGAAGACCTTAGAAAGACATGGTAGGATAGATATAGGTCTGCAGCAGTTTGTGTCTAGAGTGTCACCATCTTTGAAGAGGGGGATGACCGCGGCAACTTTCCAATCTTTGGGAATCTCAGACGATACGAAAGAGAGGTTGAACAGGCTAGTAATAGGGGTTGCAACAATTTCAGCAGATCATTTTAGAAAGAGAGGGTCCAGATTGTCTAGCCCGACTGATTTGTAGGGGTCCAGATTTTGCAGCTCTTTCAGAACATCAGCTATCTGGATTTGGGTAAATGAGAAATGGTGGGGGCTTTGGCGGGTTGCTGTGGAGGGTGCCGGGCAGTTGACCGGGGTAGGGGTAGCCATGTGGAAAGCTTGGCCAGCCGTAGAGAAATGCTTATTGAAATTCTCAATTATAGTGGATTTATTGGTGGTGACAATGTTTCCTTGCCTCAGAGCAGTGGGCATCTGAGAGGAGGTGCTCTTATTCTCCATGGACTTTACAGTGTCCCGGAACTTTTTTGAGTTAGTACTACAGGATGCACATTTCTGTTTGAAAAAGCTTGCCTTAGCTTTTCTAACTGCCTGTGTATATTTGTTCTTAACTTCCCTGAAAAGTTGCAAATCACGGGGGCTATTCGATGTTAATGCAGAACGCCACAGGATGTTTTTGAGAGGGGCATGCTTATTTAAGATGGTGAGGAAGACACTTTTAAAGAATAGTCAGGCATCATCTACTGACGGAATAACGTCAATGTCATTCCAGGATACCCCGGCCAGGTCGTTTAGAAAGGCCTGCTCGCAGAAGTGTTTCAGGGAGCGTTTGACAGTGATAAGGAGTGGTCGTTTGGCCGCAGACCCATTACGGATGCAGGCAATGAGGCAGTGCTCACTGAGATCTTGATTGAAAACATCAGAGGTGTATTTGGAGGGCGAATTAGTTAGGATGACATCTATGAGGGTGCCCGTGTTTACTGATTTGGGGTTGTACCTGTTAGGTTCATTGATAATTTGCGTGAGATTGAGGGCATCAACCTTAGTTTGTAGGATGGCCGGGGTGTAAGCATGTCCCAGTTTAGGTCACCTAGTAGCACGAGCTCAGAAGATAGATGGGGGGCAATCAGTTCACATATGGTATCGAGGGCACAGCTGGGGGCAGAGGGAGGTCTATAGCAAGCGGCAACAGTGAGAGACTTGTTTCTGGAAAGCTGAATTTTTAGAAGTAGACGCTCAAATTGTTTGGGTACAGACTTAGATAGCCTGCAGACTTCTGTATTATTATCTTAGCAGTAGATTGCAGCACCGCCCTTTGGCAGTTCAATCTTGGCGGAAAACGTTATAGTTAGCAATGGAGATTTCAGGGTTTTTGGTGGTTTTCCTAAGCCAGGATTCAGACACGGCTAAGACATCTGGGTTGGCAGAGTGTGCTAAAGCAGTGAGTAAAACAAACTTAGCGAGTAGGCTTCTAATGTTAACATGCATGAAACCAAGGCTTTTACGTTTACAGAAGTCAACAAATGAGAGCACCTAGGGGTGGGAGTGGAGCTAGGCACTGCAGGACCTGGATTAACCTCCACATCACCAGAGGAACAAAGGAGAAGTAGGATAAGGGTACGGCTAAAGACTATACGAACTGGCCGTCTAGCACGTTCAGAACAGAGAGTAAAAGGAGCAGGTTTCTGGGCACGATAGCATAGGTTCAAGGCATAGTGTACAGACAAAGGTAAGGTAGGATGTGAGTACAGAGGCACCAGATCATCAGCAAAAGTAGACATTTGACTTAAGATTCTAGTAGGTTGAGGCCGGGTGCTACAGACTGTTCTTGTGCCTTCACCAACATTGTAGATATATATATTTTGAAGAGGGTGGGGCTTAAGCTGCATCCCTGTCTCACCCCACAGCCCTGTGGGAAGAAATGTGTGTTTTTTGCCAATTTTAACCGCACACTTGTTGTTTGTGTACATCGTTTTAATAATGTTGTATGTTTATCCCCCAACCACTTTCCATCAATTTGTATAATAGACCCTCATGCCAAATTATGTCAAAGGCTTTTCTGAAAATAAACAAAGCATGAGAAGTCTTTGCCTTTGTTTTGGTTTGTTTGTTTGTCAATTAGGGTATGCAGGGTGAATACGTTGTCTGTCGAACGATAATTTGGTAAAAAGCCAATTTGACATTTGCTCATTACATTGTTTCAATTATGAAATGTACAAGTCTGCTATTACTGATAATGCAAAGGATTTTCCCAAGGTTGCTGTTGACACATATCCCAGAGTAGTTATTGGGGTCAAATTTGTCTCCACTTTGTGGATTTTGTCTCTCTCGCTCGCTCTCTCTCTTATAAAACAGGTCTGTCGAGCCAGAGAGGTTTGTTTGAAGTCTGGGATGTAGAAAGGCTGCAGCAGTAAAGGGACTCTGCCTGCCTTCCTCTGACCGTATAAATGACAGCCAGTGAAACTGGATCTGCTTCCCCTCCGTAAAATTGCCCCGATATCTGCACCGCCCTCTCTGTTAATCAAATGAGCTGTAATTGTCATCTGCAGATTTTTAAAGGCACGGAGGGGACATACTAACTTAACCTGTGACCCGTGCCCTTGGGTCGTTTGAGAGTTGTATATAGTCATGCTCCGAGGTGCATTAATGTCTGCAAAGCCTTTGGGTTTCAGGGAGGGAGTCTGTGTCCACCCTCTCACACTCTCACACTCTCTCTCTCTCTCTCTCCCCCTCTTTCTCTCTCCCCAACAACCATTTAATCTCTCTCTCTCTCTCTCTCTCTCTCTCTCTCTCTCTCTCTCTCTCTCTCTCTCTCTCTCTCTCTCTCTCTCCAACAACCATTTATCCCTCTGATCTTCAAAGCTGGAGTGGGGCATAAGTCACCCAGAGACCAGAATATGAGCCAATATAAAATCTGGAAAGAGGACACTTCAACACACTTTGTGCTCCACTCAACTACTTAACTGTCTTCCCTCTCACCACACAACCGTTGTATAACTAGAACACTGGGCCTCTGTGTCAATCACTGGCACCATGACAATTCTCTACTCACTAGGCTCTGGTTGTGCAAGTGACCGCTCAGCCCCTCTAAAACTCTACCCACCCCTACCAGCCATCAAACACCAGTCTAACCCACCCATACCAGCCAGCCCACACCAGTCTTACCCACCCCTACCAACCAGCCCACACCAGTCTATACACCCCTGCCAGTCTACCCACCCCCAACAACCAGCCCACACCAGTCAACCCACCCACCCCTACCAGCAAGCCCATCCCAGTCAACCCACCCCTACCAACCAGCACACATCAGTCTACCCATCCCTACCAAACAGCCCACACCAGTCTACCCACCACAACCAGCCAGACAACACCAGTCTACGAACAAGTACCTGTCAGCCCCTCTACCAGTCTAACCACCCCTACCAGCAAGCCCATACCAGTCTATCTACCCTTACAGGTCTACCGACCTCTACCAACCAGCCCATACCAGTCTACCCACCCCTACCAACCAGCCCACACCAGTCTATCCACCCCTACCAGCAAGCCCATACCAGTCTATCTACCCTTACCAGTGTACCCACCTCTGCCAACAAGCCCACACCAGTCTACCCACGCCTACGAACCAGCCTACAACAGTCTACCCACCCCTACCAACCAGCCCACACCAGTCTTCCCACCCCTACCAGCCAGCCCACACCAGTCTACCTACCCCTACCAACCAGCCCACACCAGTCTAACCACCCTTACCAGCCAGCCCCTCTACCAGTCTAACCACCCCTACCAGCCAGACAACACCGGTTGACCACCCCTACCAGCCAGAAAACACCAGTCTACCCACCCCTACCAGCCAGACAACACCAGTCTACAAACCAGTACCAGTCAGCACCTCTACCAGTCTATCCACCCCTACCAGCCAGCTAACACCAGTCTATAAACCAGTACCAGTCAGCCCCTCTACCAGTCTAACCACCCCTACCAGCCAGACAACACCGGTTGACCACCCTTACCAGCCAGACAACACCAGTCTAACCACCCCTACCAGCCAGACAACACCGGTCTAACCACCTCTACCAGCCAGGCAACAGCATTCTAACCACCACTACCAGCCAGACAGCACCGGTCTAACCACCCCTACCAGCCAGCCCACACCAGTCTATCCATCCCTTCCAGCCAGCCCCTCTACCAGTCTACCCACCCCTACAAGCCAGCCCCTCTACCAGTCTATCCACCCTACCAGTCTTCCCACCCCCACCAGCCAGCCCACATCAGTCTACCCACCCCTACCAGCCAGCCGACACCAGTCTATCCACCCCTACCAGTCTACCCACCCCTTCCAGCCAGAAACCACCAGGCTACCAGCCCCTACCAGCCAGACTACATCAGTCTACCCACCCTTAACTGCCAGCCAACACCAGTCTACCCACCCTTAACTGCCAGCCAACACCAGTCTACCCACCCCTACCAGCCAGCCGACACCAGTCTATCCACCCCTACCAGTCTACCCACCCCATCCAGCCAGAAACCACCAGGCTACCAGCCCCTACCAGCCAGACTACATCAGTCTACCCACCCCTACCAGCCAGCTCCTCTACCAGTCTACCCACCCCTACCAGCCAGCCCACACTAGTCTAACCACGCCTACCAGCCAACACCAGTCTATCCACCACTACCAGTCAGCCCCCTCTATCAGTCTACACACCCCTAACAGCCAGCCAACACCAGTCTACAAACCAGTAACAGTCAGCCTCTCTATCAGTCTAACCACCCCTACCAGCTAGACAACACCAGTCTACAAACCAGTACCAGTCAGCACCCTCTACCAGTCTAACCACCCCTACCAGCCAGACAACACCAGTCTACAAACCAGTACCAGTCAGCCCCTCTACTAGTTTAACCACCCCTACCAACCAGCCCACACTCGTCTAACCACGCCTACCAGTCAACACCAGTCTACCCACCAATACCAGTCAGCCACTCTACCAGTCTAAACACCCCTACCAGCCAGACAACACCAGTCTACAAATCAGTACCAGTCAGCCCCTATACCAGTCTAACCACCCCTACCAGCCAGACAACACCAGTCTACCCATCCACCCCTACCAGTCAGCCCCTCTACCAGTCTAACCACCCCTATCAGCCAAACAACACCAGTCTACCCATCCACCCCTACCAGTCAGCCACTCTACCAGTCTAACCACCCCTATCAGCCAAGCAACACCAGTCTACCTACCCCTACCAACCAGCCCACACCAGTCTAACCACCCTTACCAGCCAGCCAACACCAGTCTACAAACCAGTACCAGTCAGCCCCTCTACCAGTCTAACCACCCCTACCAGCCAGACAACACCGGTTGACCACCACTACCAGCCAGACAACACCAGTCTACCCACCCCTACCAGCCAGACAACACCAGTCTACAAACCAGTACCAGTCAGCACCTCTACCAGTCTATCCACCCCTACCAGCCAGCTAACACCAGTCTATAAACCAGTACCAGTCAGCCCCTCTACCAGTCTAACCACCCCTACCAGCCAGACAACACCTGTTGACCACCCCTACCAGCCAGACAACACCAGTCTAACCACCCCTACCAGCCAGACAACACCGGTCTAACCACCTCTACCAGCCAGGCAACAGCATTCTAACCACCCCTACCAGCCAGACAACACAAGTCTAACCACCCCTACCAGCCAGACAACACCGGTCTAACCACCCCTACCAGCCAGCCCACACCAGTCTATCCATCCCTTCCAGCCAGCCCCTCTACCAGTCTACCCACCCCTACAAGCCAGCCCCTCTACCAATCTATCCACCCCTACCAGTCTTCCCACCCCCACCAGCCAGCCCACATCAGTCTACCCACCCCTACCAGCCAGCCGACACCAGTCTATCCACCCCTACCAGTCTACCCACCCCTTCCAGCCAGAAACCACCAGGCTACCAGCCCCTACCAGCCAGACTACATCAGTCTACCCACCCTTAACTGCCAGCCAACACCAGTCTACCCACCCTTAACTGCCAGCCAACACCAGTCTACCCACCCCTACCAGCCAGCCGACACCAGTCTATCCACCCCTACCAGTCTACCCACCCCTTCCAGCCAGAAACCACCAGGCTACCAGCCCCTACCAGCCAGACTACATCAGTCTACCCACCCCTAACAGCCAGCCCCTCTACCAGTCTACCCACCCCTACCAGCCAGCCCACACTAGTCTAACCACGCCTACCAGCCAACACCAGTCTACCCACCACTACCAGTCAGCCCCCTCTATCAGTCTACACACCCCTAACAGCCAGCCAACACCAGTCTACAAACCAGTAACAGTCAGCCTCTCTATCAGTCTAACCACCCCTACCAGCTAGACAACACCAGTCTACAAACCAGTACCAGTCAGCACCCTCTACCAGTCTAACCACCCCTACCAGCCAGACAACACCAGTCTACAAACCAGTACCAGTCAGCCCCTCTACTAGTTTAACCACCCCTACCAACCAGCCCACACTCGTCTAACCACGCCTACCAGCCAACACCAGTCTACCCACCAATACCAGTCAGCCACTCTACCAGTCTAACCACCCCTACCAGCCAGACAACACCAGTCTACAAATCAGTACCAGTCAGCCCCTATACCAGTCTAACCACCCCTACCAGCCAGACAACACCAGTCTACCCATCCACCCCTACCAGTCAGCCCCTCTACCAGTCTAACCACCCCTATCAGCCAAACAACACCAGTCTACCCATCCACCCCTACCAATCAGCCCCTCTACCAGTCTAACCACCACTACCAGCCAGACAACACCAGTCTAACCACCACTACCAGCCAGACAACACTAGTCTAACCACCACTACCAGCCAGACAGCACCAGTCTAACCACCACTACCAGCCAGACAACACCAGTCTAACCACCACTACCAGCCAGACAACACCAGTCAAATCACCACTACCAGCCAGACAACACTAGTCTAACCACCACTACCAGCCAGAAAACACCAGTGTAACCACCACTACCAGCCAGGAAACACCGATCTAACTGCCCTTACCAGCATGCCAACACCAGTCTACAAACCAGTACCAGTCAGCCCCTCTACCAGTCTAACCACCCCTACCAGCCAGACAACACCAGTTGACCACCCATAACAGCCAGCTAACACCAGTCTATAAACCAGTACCAGTCAGCCCCTCTACCAGTTTAATCACCCCTACCAGCCAGACAACACCGGTCTAACCACCTCTACCAGCCAGGCAACAGCATTCTAACCACCAATACCAGCCAGACAACACCGTTCTAACCACCCCTACCAGCCAGACAACACCAGTCTAACCACCACTACCAGCCGGACAGCGCCAGTCTAGCCACCCCTACCAGTCAGCCCCTCTACCAGTCTAACTACCCCTACCAGTCAGCCCCCTCTACCAGTGTAACCACCCCTAACAGCCAGACAACACCATTCTACCCACCCCTACCAGCCAGCCCCTCTACCAGTCTATCCACCCCTACCAGTCTACCCACCCCCACCAGCCAGCCCCTCTACGAGTCTATCCACCCCTACCAGTCTACCCACCCCCACCAGCTAGCCCACATCAGTCTACCCACCTTTACCAGTCAGCCCCTCTACCAGTCTACCCATCCCTACCAGCCAGCCCCTCTACCAGTCTACCCACCCCTACCAGCCAGCCCCTCTACCAGTCTATCCACCCCTACCAGTCTACCCACCCCCACCAGCCAGCCCACATCAGTCTACCCACCCTTAACTTGTAAAAATGTAATATTGTGTTTTAGGTCCACTTTTTCCCCCCTATTCCACATGAATTGATATTTGTTGATATTTGTTTAGCCTGTGGTGTTATGGGTAATTGATTCGATGGAGACGCAGTGTGAAGCTGTCGAGGGTAAATAAACAAGTCCTTCATCTAATACAGTGCATTTGGAAAGTATTCAGACCCCTTGACATTTTTCACTGTTTTTATTTTTTAATAAATTTGATAACATTTTTAAATACCTGTTTTGACTTTGTGATTATGTGGTATTGTTTGTAGATTGACGAGGAAAATTCTTTATTTAATCCATATTAGAATAAGGCTGTAATATAACAAATGGTGGAAAAAGTGAAGTGGTCTGAATACTTTCAGAATCCACTGTATAGTGATACAGACCTTCCATCCTATTCACAGCTGAAAAACAGCAGAACTGACTGAGCTTTCAATTAAACAGACATACAGATACAGACCTTCCATCCTATTCACAGCTGAAAAACAGCAGAACTGACTGAGCTTTCAATTAAACAGACATACAGATACAGACCTTTCATCCTATTCACAGCTGAAAAGCAGCAGAACTGACCTCAAGCTTTAATTTAATCAGACACAAAGGAGAAGTGCAGAGAGGACCAATGGTGTCTGGCCATGAGAATGTCTCTCCCTCTTTTAATATGTCTGCTGACAGTAACTCTGGCAGTGTTTTCAATTTCTCTCCCTACTTGGAAGAGGACAGTGTCATCGCTGCTCCGGGTCCAGTCCGACATGTGGCACCTCCATTGTGTTCTGAGTAGCTCTTTATTGGGACAAGAGTTTCATGGGGAAATTGACCATATTACCGCACTGAGCAAGTATGCACTTTATCGCCTGAACGAACACGTTTGATTTGGGTTCCAGTCCATTTGAATTGACATAAACTAGGCTTGATTTCTACCCAAGAGATTACATTGAGACGGACAGAACCCTGAACATGTGAACATTACAGCAGGACTGTGTGTGTGTGTGTGTGTGTGTGTGTGTGTGTGTGTGTGTGTGTGTGTGTGTGTATGTGTGTGTGTGTGTGCGCGTGCGTGTACATGCCTACATGTGTGTGTGTGTGTGTGTGTGTGTGTGTATAGTCCAGTGCATGCATATGTGTGTACTCAACACACAATTGTGTACGGTGCATTCAGGTAGTATTCAGACCCCTTGACTTTTTCCACATTTTGTTAAACAGTTTTTTTCTGCTCATTAATCTACACACAATACCCCATAATAACAAAGCAAAAAACAGCTGTTTTTTTGTGCAAATGTATTACATTTAAAAAAACTGAAATATCACGTTTACATAAGAATTCAGACCCCTTATTCTGTACTTTGTTGAAGCACCTTTGGCAGCGATTACAGCCTCGAGACTTCTTGGGTATGATGCTACAAGCTTGGAACACCTGTATTTGGGGAGTTTCATTCTTCTCTGCAGATCCTCTCAAGCTCTGTTAGGTTAGATGGGGAGCGTCATTGCACAGCTATTTTCAGGTCTCTCCAGAGATGTTTCGATCGGGTTCAAGTCCGGGCTCTGACTGGGCCACTCAAGGACATTCAGAGACTTGCCCTGAGGCCACTCTTGCGTTGTCTTGGCTGTGTGCTTAGGGTCGTTGTCCTGATTGAAGGTAAACCTTCGCCCCAGTATGAGTTCAAGGATCACTCTGTACTTTGTTCATCTTTCCCTTGATCCTGACTAGTTTCCCAGTCCCTGCCGCTGAAAAACATCCCCACAGCATGATGCTGCCACAACCATTCTTCACTGTAGGGGTGGTGCCAAGGTTCCTCCAGATGTGATGCTTGGCATTCAGGTCAAAGAGCTCAATCTTGGTTTCATCAGACCAGAGAATCTTGTTTCTCATGGTCTGAGAGGCCTTTGGGTGCCTGTTGGCAAACTCCAAGCGGGCTGTCATGTGCCTTTTACTGAGGAGTGTCTTCCGTCTGACCAGTCTACCAAAAAGGCCGGGTTGGTGGAGTGAGGCACAGATGGTTGTCTTTCTGGAAATTTCTCCCATCTCCACAGATGAACTCTGGAGCTCTGTCAGAGTGACCATCCTGGTGATGTGCGCCTCCCAGATCAAGGCCCTTCTTCCCCGATTGATCAGTTTGGCCGGGCAACCAGCTCTAGGAAGAGTCTTGGTGGATCCAAACGTCTTCCATTTAAGAATGATGGAGGCTAAAGTGTTCTTGGGGACCTTCAATGACGCATAAATTTTTTGGTATCCTTCCCCAGATTTGTGCCCCGACACAGTCCTGTCTCGGAGTCCTACAGACAATTCATTCAACCTCATGGTTTGGTTTTTGCTCTGACATGCACTGTCAACTATGGCACCTTATATAGAGAGGTGTGTGCCTATCCAAATTATGCCCAAGCATTTGAATTTACCACAGGTGGACTCCAATGAAGTTGTAGAAACATCTCAGGGATGATCAATGAAAACAGGATGCTCCTGAGCTCAATATTGAATCTCATAGCAAAGGTTCTGAATAGTTATGTAAATAAGGTATTTCTGTTTTTATATTTTAAAACTTCTTGAGGGCCGGGGGCAGTACTCGGAAATTCGGATGTCTGACGTGCCCAAAGTAAACTGCCTGTTACTCAGGCCCAGAAGCTAGGATACACATATAGTTGGTATTATTGGATAGAAAACACTCTGCAGTTTCTACAACTGTTAAAATCATGTCTGTGGCATGCAAAAACAAGAGGAGAATCAATACAGAAATCTTTTTTTTTAGGTGTCTGACCATTCAAAACCTTGTTATTGTGAAAATCAAAGGAATACCTTGCTGATTGCAGTTACTAGGGCTTCCACTAGATGTCAACAGTCTTTAGAAAGAGTTTCAGGCTTTTTAAAATTTAAAATTAGCTAGAATTTGTTGTTTTTCTAGGTGGCTCCCTTTTTGACTAGTATTGTGGCGCGCGTGGATGAGGGCGCGCACTTCGTTATTTTTCTCCGATAATGAACATACTATTCTCCGTCTTAAATGTGATCGTTTATTTACATATCAGGGTACCTGAGGATTGATTAGAAGCATTGTTTGACTTGTTTGGACGAAGTTTATTGGTAACTTTTGGGATTCGTTTGTATGCATTTTGAACGAGGGAAACAGGTGGATTACTGAATCAAGCTTGCAAACTAAACTGACTTTTTTGGAATACAAAGAAAGACTTTATCTACCAAAATGACCATTTGATGTGTAGCTGGGAACCTTGGGATTTCAAACAGAGGAAGAACTTCAAAGGTAAGTGATTTATTTTATCGTTATTTCTGACTTTCGTTACGCCTCTGTTGGTTTGGAAAATGTTCGTAATGCTTTTGCATGGTATGCTTTCGCCGTAAAGCCTTTTTGAAACCCTGACAAAGCGGCTGGATCAACAAGAAGTTAAGCTTTTAAATGACGTAAGACACTTGTATTTTTATGAATGTTTAATATTGCGATTTTGTATTTTGAATTTGGCGCGCTCCGATTTCACCGGATGATGTCGAATTTGATCCTGTTAACGTGATTTCTGCACCAAGAGGTTTTAATACATTTGAAAACATTTCTAAAAACCTGTTTTCACTTTGTAATTGTGGGGTATTGTGTGTAGTTTGATGAGGGAAAATAATTATTCATTCAATTTTAGAATTAGGTTGTAATGTAACAAAATGTGGAAAAAGAAAAGAGGTCTGAATACTTTCCGAATGCACTGTATGTGTTAATGTGCATGTGCTCTGCCCACATGTTTAACAAGCAGGCTTTTTTTTGTGATACAGGGGGCTGAAGTGTTCACTCAGTACTCTGACCTTCTCTCTGTGACACTTATAAATACCAACGCCTCTCTAAATCACCCAGCAGCCACAAAGGCAACACAATCCTAATGCTCCACAGGCACTCCTATTGGTCAAGCTTACGCACATGGGCCCAATTTGTACCAATAGGATTTCAGAACGTAGATGGCCGAGGGATATTTTTATACAGTGCTTGTTGTTGAGAAGCCATCTGTTAAATTTGTGTTAGGATGACTGGGTGTTGAGTTTCACGTTGAAACCAGATCGCACTAATATGTCCAAATGTACGCTAACTACAGGGTGATAATGCACAGTGATCACATTCCCTGATGCCATTGAAAGGGAAGCCCCTGCTGTTCCTGGAGCTGCAGAAATGTCTTATAATGTCTATGGAGCTTTTGCCAGGTCGGGTGATGCAAGGCTAATACCAGGCACTCATACCAGGTGGTCACATATCACATGGGCAAAGCATAGCGACCCCCAGCCTGATGGGCAGAGATGGCTGGACAGGGTGTGCTGCTGTTCCCTCAGGACCTTCAATGCTGCAGTTATGTTTTGGTATTTTCCCCCAGATCTGTGCCTCGAAAGATTCCTGTGTCGGAGCTCTACGGACAATTCCTTCAACCTCATGGCTTGGTTTATGCTCTGACATGCACTGTCAACTCTCGGACCTAATATACACGGGTGTGTATCTTTCCAAATCATGTCCAATCAATTGAATTTACCACAGGTGGATTCCAATCAAGTTGTAGAAACATCTCAAGGATGATCAATGGAAACAGGATGCACCTGCACTCCATTTCGCGTGAGCTCAATAGCAAAGGGTCTGAATACTTATGTAAATAAGCTATTCTGTTTTGTTATATTTTATACATTTGCATACATTTCCATGTTTTCGCTTTGTCATAATGGGGTATTGTGTGTAGGTGGCTGAAAATGATATATTCTTAAAATATATTTTAAAATAAGGCAGATGGAGTTGGCTAAGGATGGGAATTATTTATTTTTATTTTATTTCACCTTTATTTAACCAGGTAGGCAAGTTGAGAACAAGTTCTCATTTACAATTGCGACCTGGCCAAGATAAAGCAAAGCAGTTCGACACATACAACGACACAGAGTTACACATGGAGTAAAACAAACATACAGTCAATAATACAGTATAAACAAGTCTATATACGATGTGAGCAAATGAGGTGAGATAAGGGTACATGGTGGCAAAGTAGATACAATATAGCAAGTAAAACACTGGAATGGTAGATTTGCAATGGGAGAATGTGCAAAGTAGAAATAAAAATAATGGGGGTGCAAAGGAGCAAAATAAATAAATAAATAAAATACAGTAGGGAAAGAGGTAGTTGTTTGGGCTAAATTATAGGTGTACAGGTGCAGTAATCTGTGAGCTGCTCTGACAGTTGGTGCTTAAAGCTAGTGAGGGAGATAAGTGTTTCCAGTTTCAGAGATGTTTGTAGTTCGTTCCAGTCATTGGCAGCAGATAACTGGAAGGAGAGGCAGCCAAAGAAAGAATTGGTTTTGGGGGTGACTAGAGAGATATACCTGCTGGAGCGTGTGCTACAGGTGGGAGATGCAATGGTGACCAGCGAGCTGAGATAAGGGGGGACTTTACCTAGCAGGGTCTTGTAGATGACATGGAGCCAGTGGGTTTGGCGACGAGTATGAAGCGAGGGCCAGCCAACGAGAGCGTACAGGTCGCAATGGTGGGTAGTATATGGGGCTTTGGTGACAAAACGGATTGCACTGTGATAGACTGCATCCAATTTGTTGAGTAGGGTATTGGAGGCTATTTTGTAAATGACATCGCCAAAGTCGAGGATTGGTAGGATGGTCAGTTTTACAAGGGTATGTTTGGCAGCATGAGTGAAGGATGCTTTGTTGCGAAATAGGAAGCCAATTCTAGATTTAACTTTGGATTGGAGATGTTTGATATGGGTCTGGAAGGAGAGTTTACAATCTAACCAGACACCTAAGTATTTGTAGTTGTCCACGTATTCTAAGTCGGAGCCGTCCAGAGTAGTAATGTTGGACAGGCGGGTAGGTACAGGTAGCGATCGGTTGAAGAGCATGCATTTAGTTTTACTTGTATTTAAGAGCAATTGGAGGCCACGGAAGGAGAGTTGTATGGCATTGAAGCTTGCCTGAAGGGTTGTTAACACAGTATCCAAAGAAGGGCCAGAAGGGCTGCTCACCAGCAGCAAGAGCGACCTCATTGATGTATACAGAGAAGAGAGTCGGTCCAAGAATTGAACCCTGTGGCACCCCCATAGAGACTGCCAGAGGTCCGGACAGCAGACCCTCCGATTTGACACACTGAACTCTATCTGAACTCTATCTATCTGTCTCTCTTTCCAGTTCTCTGCTGCCAATGACTGGAACGAACTACAAAAATCTCTGAAACTGGAAACACTTATCTCCCTCACTAGCTTTAAGCACCAACTGTCAGAGCAGCTCACAGATTACTGCACCTGTACATAGCCCACATATAATTTAGCCCTATCAACTACCTCTTTCCCAACTGTATTTAATTTATTTATTTATTTTGCTCCTTTGCACCCCATTATTTTTATTTCTACTTTGCACATTCTTCCATTGCAAAACTACCATTCCAGTGTTTTACTTGCTATATTGTATTTACCTTGCCACCAAGGCCTTTTTTTGCCTTTACCTCCCTTCTCACCTCATTTGCTCACATTGTATATAGACTTGTTTATACTTTATTATTGACTGTATGTTTGTTTTACTCCATGTGTAACTCTGTGTTGTTGTATCTGTCGAACTGCTTTGCTTTATCTTGGCCAGGTCGCAATTGTAAATGAGAACTTGTTCTCAACTTGCCTACCTGGTTAAATAAAGGTAAAATAAATAAAATAAATAAATAAATCAGAGAAGTAGTTGGTGAACCAGGCGAGGCAATCATTTGAGAAACCAAGGCTGTCGAGTCTGCCGATGAGGATGTGGTGATTGACAGAGTCGAAAGCCTTGGCCAGATCAGATCGATGGCGGTTAAGATATCATTTAGGACCTTGAGCGTGGCTGAGGTGCACCCATGACCAGCTCTGAAACCAGATTGCATAGCAGAGAAGGTATGGTGAGATTTGAAATGGTCGGTAATCTGTTTGTTGACTTGGCTTTCGAAGACCTTAGAAAGGCATGGTAGGATAGATATAGGTCTGTAGCAGTTTGGGTCAAGAGTGTCACCCCCTTTGAAGAGGGGGATGACCGCAGCTGCCTTCCAATCTTTGGGAATCTCAGTCGACACGAAAGAGAGGTTGAACAGGCTAGTAATAGGGGTGACAACAATTTTGGCAGATAATTTTAGAAAGAAAAGGTCCAGATTGTCTAGCCCGGCTGATTTGTAGGGGTCCAGATTTTGCAGCTCATTCAGAACATCAGCTGAGCAGATTTGGGAGAAGGAGAAATGGGGAAGGCTTGGGCGAGTTGTTGTGGGGGGTGCAGTGCTGTTGACCGGGGTAGGAGTAGCCAGGTGGAAAGCATGGCCAGCCGTAGAAAAATGCTTATTGAAATTCTCAATTATGGTGAATTTATCAGTGGTGACAGTGTTTCCTATCTTCAGTGCAGTGGGCAGCTGGGAGGAGGGGTTCTTATTCTCCATGGACTTTACAGTGTCCCAGAACTTTTTTGAGTTAGTGTTGCAGGAAGCAAATTTCTGCTTGAAAAAGCTAGCCTTGGCTTTTCTAACTGCCTGTGTATAATGGTTTCTAGCTTCCCTGAACAGCTGCATATCACGGGGCTGTTCGATGCTAATGCAGAACGCCATAGGATGTTTTTTTGTTGGTTAAGTGCAGTCAGGTCTGGGGAGAACCAAGGGCTATATCTATTCCTGGTTCTAAATGTCTTGAATGGGGCATGTTTATTTAAGATGGTTAGGAAGGCATTTAAAAAAAATATCCAGGCATCCTCTACTGACGGGATGAGATCAATATCCTTCCAGGATACCCCGGCCAGGTCGATTAGAAAGGCCTGCTCGCTGAAGTGTTTCAGGGAGCGTTTTACAGTGATGAGTGGAGGTCGTTTGACCGCTGACACATTACGGATGCAGGCAATGAGGCAGTGATCGCTGAGATCTTGGTTGAAAACAGCAGAGGTGTATTTAGAGGGCAAGTTGGTTAGGATGATATCTATGAGGGTGCCCGTGTTTAAGGCTTTGGGGAGGTACCTGGTAGGTTCATTGATAATTTGTGTGAGGTTGAGGGAATCAAGTTTAGATTGTAGGATGGCTGGGGTGTTAAGCATGTTCCAATTTAGGTCGCCTAGCAGCACAAGCTCTGAAGATAGATGGGGGGCAATCAGTTCACATATGGTGTCCAGAGCACAGCTGGGGGCAGAGGGTGGTCTATAGCAGGCGGCAACGGTGAGAGACTTGTTTTTAGAGAGGTGGATTTTTAAAAGTAGAAGTTCAAATTGTTTGGGTACAGACCTGGATAGTAGGACAGAACTCTGCAGGCTATCTTTGCAGTAGATTGCAACACCGCCCCCTTTGGCAGTTCTATCTTGTCTGAAAATGTTGTAGTTTGGAATTAAAATGTCTGAATTTTTGGTGGTCTTCCTAAGCCAGGATTCAGACACAGCTAGAACATCCGGGTTGGCAGAGTGTGCTAAAGCAGTGAATAGAACAAACTTAGGGAGGAGGCTTCTAATGTTAACATGCATGAAACCAAGGCTATTACGGTTACAGAAGTCGTCAAAAGAGAGCGCCTGGGGAATAGGATTGGAGCTAGGCACTGCAGGGCCTGGATTCACCTCAACATCACCAGATGAACAGAGTAGTAGTAGAATAAGGGTGCGGCTAAAAGCAATAAGAATTGGTCGTTTAGAACGTCTGGAACAGAGAGTAAAAGGAGGTTTCTGGGGGCGATAAAATAGCATCAAGGTATAATGTACAGACAAAGGTAAGGTAGGATGTGAATACAGTGGAGGTAAACCTAGGTATTGAGTGATGAAGAGAGAGATATTGTCTCTAGAAACATCATTGAAACCAGGAGATGTCATTGCATGTGTGGGTGGTGGAACTAATAGGTTGAATAAGGTATAATGAGCAGGACTAGAGGCTCTACAGTGAAATAAGCCAATAAACACTAACCAGAACAGCAATGGACAAGGCATATTGACATGAAGGAGAGGCATGCTCAGTCGAGTGATCAAAAGGGTCCAGTGAGTGGAGAGGTTGGTTGGGGGTCACGGCGATTTAGACAGCTAAATCGGTAGCAAGGTAGCATAGGAGCAAGCTAGCATAAGATGGAGGTCTGTTATTAGCCAACTCTTGCGTTCCGTCAGTAGATTAGTGGGTTTCCGTGTGGTAGAGGGGATGAATCCAAATCACACAACAACAACAAAAATAAAACAATAGATATAGTTATAGAGGCCCAAGAAGAAAAATAAATCAATAAATAAAAATAAATAAAATAAAATTTGTCCGATTGTCTATTCAGATAGCAGCCGATAAGATAGCCAACGGCTAGCAGGCCGCAGATGAGCGCCCAGGCAACGTTGCACCGGAGGAGCCAGCCGGACAGTTCCCTCGGGTAGACAACGTCGGCAGTCTAGCCGTGAAGGCCCGGTGGGGCTCCGCGTAGGCAGCAAAACGGGTCCGGATAGGTGACTGCAGCCCAGGAGTGATTGATGGAACTCTTCAGCTGGCTAGCTCCGGAACAATTGATGTTAGCTCCGGAATCGACGAAAGCCGATAGTCACATGGATAGCAGCTAGCTAGCTGCGAGATCCAGGCATGGACGTCCAGAGCCAGCGGCCGAAATCCAGGGACATGGAGAGAAAAATTGGTCCGATATGTTCCGCTCCGAGCCGCGCTGCGCTGCACCGCGCCGTACAAAACTGGCGATATATTCTCGAGCCAAAGGACAGCCGATGACCACAAACCGTGGTCAGCTGAGTACCAACGATTAGCCAGTATATAAGCTAACTAGCTTCTGAACTAGCCCCTGAACCAGCTTCAGAGTAGCTTCTGGACCAGCTTCTGGCTAGCTCCCGGCTAGCTTCTGGCTAATTTCTGGCTAGCCTCTCGGAGGATCACAGATCTGAGGTAAATAATACTTTTTTATATAAATATAAATTGGTGAAAAGGATTGCAGGAGAGTTTTCTGAGGATGAGTTTTTGGAAAATTAAAAATGTATGTGAAAAAAAAGTTGTAAATATATATATATACGGGACACGACAGGACGAGGACAAAAATACGTCTGAACTGCTATGCCATCTTGGGAGAGGGGCTGAGATAATGAATGTCAGTACAATAAAATTAGCCAGGACCATGACGACAAGTCAGTGGTAACGTGGCTAATAGTCTTGAGTGGCTTTTTATGTGAATTTATGAACAGACAATCTGACAACGTTCTGATTATATAAACACCAAGAGCTCACTTTGACGCACTGATGGCAATTTACCAACACACACTTAGTTGTCAATCAAATGTATTTAGCATCACTCAAATGGGCGGGTAGGCATGTTGCCATTCAGTTGTCAAAACGTGTGTTGGGACAAGCATGCATTGGCCGGCAAGCTGCAGGATTAGAGCCGGATATTATTCCCCTTCTTTTATCAGCACAATTGTAACTGCCAATGGGTGGTAAGTCTGCGTACGAGTTCGGCCAGAGACAGCCTAGCCCTGCCGAGCTGCATCGGCTTGGGACGAGGTACATCGGCAGTCTTCGGAGGCTGTTGGCTGAACTGGGGTAAGCTTGAATCCTCTCGGGGACGTACACACCGGGGACTTCCGGAATCCATCAGATGCAAGGTGTGATTTTGAGTAAACGATTGGCACTGCAATCAGACCTCTTCTCCCTCCTACGTTCCTGTAGCCGTCCATCGATCAGGATGGTCAAAGCGATGAGTCAGTCGAGATCCGTTGGTAGTTCCCTGGCTGCAAGCTCGTCCTTACTTCCTCCAATACTTTGTGCAGGAATGTGTCGAACATCGGTTCCGGGTTCCAGGCACCCTCCGCTGCTAGTGTTTCGGAAATCCACCGCATAGTCTGCCACACTGAGGGAGTCCTGCCAAAGCTGGAGTAACCTCCGGGCAGCCTCTCTCCAGGACACTAGAGCCTCGAACACCTTTCTCAACTCTGCCACGAATACCTGAGGCATATGGCGGATTGTTGCTCCCACACCGCCGTGGCCCAGTTGAGTGCCCTCCCAGACATCAGCGTAATGATGTAGGCTTTCCTCGAGCCGTCAAAAGGGAATGAAGAAGAAGGCTGCAACTCGAAAATGAGGGAGCACTGGGAGAGAAAGGCCCGGCAGGTTATGGAATCTCCATCGTAGCGCTCCGGGGGAGGTAAGCGGGGTTCCCGAGAAACCGGAGTAACGGGGCTGCTACCAGCCGGGTTACTGAGGGGCTGGGAGGTTACCGTTATGGTAGGCTGCCTAGTAGGCAACACACGGAATTGCTCCCGCAATGTGTCCAAAGCTTGGTCGTGACATTCGGCCAAGGCCTGGAACCCTTCCATCAGATTACGAAGCAACTCCTCATGCCTACCAATGGTTTCTTGGGAGGAGATTGTCCAAGTCTGCTGGGGCAGTCATGGCCAGTTCATACTATCACGTTTCAGGTAAGACCCAAATGCAGACTATGTTGAAGTAACAATGTTTATTACAGCAACAGGGTCAGGAAAACCACAGGTCAAGTTAGGCCGGGGTAGATAATCCAGAGCGGTGGGGCAAAGGCACAGGATGGCAAGCAGGCAGGCTCAGGGTCAGGTCAGGCAGAGGTAGGTAATCAAGAGTATGGGCAAAGGTACAGGGGCCAGGCAGGCTCATGGGCAGGCAGAGTGGTCAGGCAGCCCGGCTCAGAGTCCGGACAGGCAAGGGTCAAAACCAGAATAGCAAGAAAAAGAGAGACTGGGGAAAAGCAGGAGCCTAGAAAAATGCTGGTTGACTTGACAATCAAGACGAACTGGCAACAGACAAAAGACAAACAGAGAACACAGGTATAAGTACCCAGGGGATAATGGGGAAGATGGGTGACACCTGGAGGGTGTCAAGTACAAAGACAGGTGAAACAGATCAGGAGTGACATTTATATACAGTACCAGTCAAAAGTTTGGACACACCTACTTATTCAAGGGTTTTTCGTTATTTGTACTATTTTCTACATTGCATAATAATAGTGAAGACATTAAAACTATTAAAAAACACATGGAATCATGTAGTAACCAAAGAAATACAAAAATATATATTTTAGATGGTTCAAAGTAGCCACCCTTTCCCTTGATGACAGCTTTCCACAGTCTTGGCATTCTCTCAGCCAGCATTACCTGGAATGCTTATCCAACAGTCTTGAAGGAGTTCCAAAATATGCTGAGTACTTGTTGGCTGCTTTTCCTTCACTCTCGGGTGGCAGGTAGCCTAGTAGTTAGAGCATTGGACTTGTAACTGAAAGGTTGCAAGATCAAATCCCTGAACTGACAGGGTAAATATCTGTCATTCTGCCCCTGAACAAGGCAGTTAACCCACTGTTCCTAGGCTGTCATTGAAAGTAAGAATATGTTCTTAACTGACTTGCTTAGTTAAATAATGGTAAAACAAATTAAAACTCCCCTGTCCAACTCATCCCAAATCATCTCAATTGGGTTGAGGTTGGGTAATTGTGGAGGCCAGGTCATCTGATCCAGCACTCCATCACTCTTTTTCTTGGTCAAATAGCCCTCACACAGCATGGAGGTGTGTTGAGTTATTGTCCTGTTAAAAAACAAATGATAGTCCCACTAAGCACAAACCAAATGGGATGGCGTATCACCGCAAAATGCTGTGGTAGCCACGCTGGATAAGTCTGCCTTGAATTCTAAATAAATCAATAACAGTGTCACCAGCAAAGCACCACCACACCATCACACCTCCTCCTCCATGCTTCACAATGGGAACCACACATGCGGAGATCATCCGTTCACTTATTCTGCATCTCACAAAGACACAGAGGTTGGAACCAAACATCTCAAATTTGGACTCAGACCAAAGGACAGAGTTCCACTGGTCTAATGTTCATTACTCTTGTTTCTTTGCCCAAGCAAGTCTCTTCTGATTATTGTTGTCCTTTAGTAGTGGTTTCTTTATAGCAATTCGACCATGAAGTCCTGATTCATGCAGTCTCCTCTGTCTGTTACTTGAACTCTGTGAAGTATTTATTTGGGCTGCAATTTCTGCGGCTGGTAAGTCTAATGAACTTATCCTCTGCAGCAGAGGTAACTCTGTGTCTTCCTTTCCTGTGGCGGGCCTCATGAGAGCCAGTTTCATAATAGCTCTTGATGGTTTTTGCAATTGCACTTGAAGAAACTTTCAAAGTTCTTTGAAGTTTCTTAAAGATAAAATATATTTTGAATTGTTTAACACTTTTTTGGTTACTACATGATTCCATATGTGTTATTTCATAGTTTTGATGTCTTCACTGTTATTATACAACGTAGAAAATAGTGAAAATAAAGAAAAACCCTTGAATGAGTAGATGTCCCCAAACTTTTGACTGGTACTGTATATGGTATACAGATACAGTAGAAAAACATTACAGACCTGGGATCTATTTCACCTCTGGAATTAGATGGATCAAACGTCTCCACCTCTCCCATCCCTCAGCCCTGGAAGCCCAGCCCGGTGGATGTAAGAAGACACCACACCCTGCAGGCTGCAGACAGTCTCCAGGGCCATACCATGGCTCTCCCACATTGCCGGCCAGCAAGCCACAGGATCCCGCCCCAGACTACAGACCTAGGAGCCAGGGCCCAGAGTCCCAGCCCAGGAGCAGATGGAGGAGGCCTGGTTTTCCTGGCCCCATCTTGGGTGGGCATCGTGGCCACAGACTCAGACTCCCCAGGGGGAGAGGGGCAGGCGGGCCCTGCTTCAGCTGCCTCCAAAATTCAATCACGCACATTAACCACAGCCATTCATCCCCACTCAGACTCCATACAAAATGATTGCTTTGTACCAATAATGGTGATGGCTACATTTAAAACAGGAAGAGAGAGTGTGAAAAGCTGACTAAACTGGTATTTGTCAGTTTGCTATTTCTTTATATTGAACGTTGTTTGCTGTACCAGCCCAAGTATTACCTTAGTATGGCAAAATGAAAGTTAGTTTCTATCAACAAAAAAACATTAGTGCTTCTTTAGCGATATACTTGACATGCACAGACAGCACTTCTAATAATTCACTGCCGGCTGATAGATTTTCTGCATTTAGTCCAATGGTTTTCTCTGGAACACAATCTGCACATTGTTTATAGCTGGGCTTCAAAATAAAAGTCTCAGGCTTCGTTGAACACGACTGTTTGCAACCCAACACCCATCTTGAATTGCAATGAGAAAGAAGAGGAGGTTGTGATGGCTAAGGTTAGTGAGGTGGGGGTGAATGGAGAGAAGGAAAGGAAAGGACAGGAAAAGAAAAGAGATTTCACAACAGATTGTGTCAGTCATGACAGACTGGACCGTCCCTGTGTGTCTGTGGTACAGTACATAAAGACCTGAGATTATCCCAGAGTGGTGTCTGTGGTGCAGTACATGTAGACTGGAGTCTGCCCCAGGGTGGTGTCTGTGGTGCAGTACTGTAGACTGGAGTCTGTCCCAGGGTGGTGTCTGTGGTGCAGTACCTGTAGACTGGAGTCCGTCCCAGGGTGGTGTCTGGGGTGATGTACCTGTAGACTGGAGTCCGTCCCAGGGTAGTGTCTGGGGTGATGTACCTGTAGACTGGAGTCTGTCCCATGGTGGTGTCTGGGGTGAAGTACCTGTAGACTGGAGTCTGTCCCAGGGTGGTGTCTGGGGTGATGTACCTGTAGACTGGAGTCCGTCCCAGGGTGGTGTCTGGAGTGATGTACCTGTAGACTGGAGTACGTCCCAGGGTGGTGTCTGGGGTGATGTACCTGTAGACTGGAGTCCGTCCCAGGGTGGTGTCTGGGGTGAAGTACCTGTAGACTGTAGTCCATCCCAGGGTGGTGTCTGGGTGCTGTACCTGTAGACTGGAGTTTGTCCCAGGGTGGTGTCTGGGGTACTGTATCTGTAGACTGGAGTCTGTCCCAGGGTGGTGTCTGGGGTGCTGAACCTGTAGACCGGAGTCCGTCCCAGGGGATATTCCTCATCCAATACTAACCACACTTAAAGGAAACCATATGAGAACTATGAGCTATGATGGGGATTTGTAATTGAGCTCACTATTAAATAATGTCTGATGACTACACTGAGTTGTAAAAGTAGGCTAATGGGATACGGTAACTGAGATGAAATCCTGTGCAAGAAAGAACTATGACTGAATAGAAAAACATGTGACTGTGCAGCGGTTTCTGACTGTGTACTTTTCAGCACTGTCGTTATACTGTTCGGCAGGACAGGCTTTCAAAAGTATTGGACACCTCTGCAGTAATCTCTGGACATTGGATTGATATATTTCAAAGACCAAGACTGAGAATGACTTAACAAAATGTCACCCACTCTAGATAGAGAGTCTCCAGATAGAGTTTACTCTGTGTGATGGTTTAGAAAGGTTGTCTCCAAAACATAACCTTGTCTCTAATCTACTTTGGCCTGTGAGTAGAGTGGGCTTGAGGTCAAGGTGGTCTTTCATGAGCAGATACAGGTCACACCTTGATTGGTTTCAACGTCTCTGAATTGACCATGACCGTGTAATAGAGGAGACCTACTTCCCGGTCCATGTGTTTTCATCTCTTGAATTCTCATAGGAGTCAGGAGAGATGATCATCAGAGTTTAGCAGCAGTGTGATCTACAGTGGAGCATTCGAGTCATGAACTCTCTGAACACTCTGCAGTCTGTGCTAGCAGCACTGACATTCCGGCATTGTTCTCCAGGAAAAAAAAGGAGATAGATCATCTTACCTTTTCAAGAAGATAGAAAAAAAACACTACAACCTAAAACTCTCTGGAACACAGGGGGAAAGGGGGGAGCATTTTAGTGTGAGAGAGAAAGAAATAGAGTGTGGCGTTAGACAGCGAGAGAGGGGGTGGAGATAGAGAGAGGGGATAGAGATATACAGGTTAGAGAAAGAGAGAGAGAGAGAGAAATAAGAGAGAAATAAGACAGGGTGGAGGGAGAAAGCGAGCCAGGGGGTGGAGATAGAGAGATCGGATAGAGGGAAAGAGACATAGAGAGAGAGAGAGCGAGAGAGAGTGAGAGAGAGAGAGATACCATGGCGTGCAAATCAGGGCCTTATATATATCTTCCAATCTGTCAGCTGGAGTCCCTTCCGGTCCTCCTGATTGTGAGACTGTCTGTCTGTCTTTCGGCTGGAGGCCATTCTATTCCTGTTTTTTTTAGACTAATGTCTGAAGAATTACTGCACGTCCCGTTCTAATCCTGATCGTGTGTGTGTGTGTGTGTGTGTGTGTGTGTGTGTGTGTGTGTGTGTGTGTGTGTGTGTGTGTGTGTGTGTGTGTGTGTGTGTGTGTGTGTGTGTGTGTGTGCGTGCGTGCGTGCGTGTGTGTGTGAGTGGCTGTGACCTGTCTTCATTATGTCCACTCCAAACTCAGTCATCAGACTACTGTCCAGGGACCACAGGTCCCCACAGAGTGTAACCTGCTGTAACTCAACATATACTGTACATAATACACATGATCTTCTGCTACAACTACTACAACTACTACTACTACTATTACATCTACCACTACTATTGCTGCTGCTACTACTACCTCTACTACTACTACCTCTACTACTACTGCCACTACTACTACTACTACTACTACTACTGCTGCTGCTGCTGATACCACTACCTCTACTGCTACTACTACTACCGTTGCGAAATTAGCTAGTTTCCAAGGCTGAGTCTTTTTTTTACACCATTAATTTTACTTCTACTTGAGAAGGATATTTCAATACTCTTTCCACCGCTAATGCACGTTCACATGGATGCACATGCTTGGCACAACAGCAACAATTCCCATCCATACCTGTGTGGTAAGAGTACCTCAATCACTCATATTCTCACAACAATGCCCTGAGTGATTCATAACAGAAAGGATTACAATTGGTGCTAAATGCTATTAATAATCTTATAATGACCAGCATCACTGTCATTGTCACCGGTGCCATTGTGAGGCCTGTCCCTCTGCCTCCTGGCTGTTTCTTGGGGATTTTTTGGTAAGCTGAGATCTTTCAGACAGAAACATGATCTTATCACTCATCCCCATACTGTATTTATTTATTTATTTTTGCTGCTTTGCACCCCAGTATATCTACTTGCACATTCATCTTTTGCACACCTATCATTCCAGTGTTTAATTGCTATATCGTAACTACCTCGCCACCATGGCCTATATAATGCCTTACCTCTCTTATCTTACCTAATTTGCACACACTGTATATACACTTTTTTGTCTACTGTATTATTGACTGTATGTTTGTTTATTCCATGTGTAACTCTGTGTTGTTTGTGCCAGACTGCTTTGCTTTATCTTGGCCAGGTCGAAGTTGTAAATGAGAACTTGTTCTCAACTAGCCTACCTGGTTAAATAAAGGTGAAATATATATATATTTTTAAATTAGACAGGTATGTATGGGAAAAAGCTACTTCTCCCCTAGATACAAGGTTCCAGTTTGAGCTGCAGAGCTCCTGTTACCAATACTGATCTTTATCCTGGTACCAATACTGATCTGTATTTTTAATTATTATTTAACTAGGCAAGTCAGTTAAGAACAAATTCTTATTTTCAATGACAGCTTAGGAACAGTGGGTTAACTGCCTGTTCAGGGGCAGAACTACAGATTTTTACATTGTCAGCTCGGGGATTTGAACTTGCAACCTTCCAGTTACTAGTCCAACGCTCTAACCAATAGGCTACCCTGCCACCCTACTGTATTCTGGTACTAATACTGATCTGTATTCTGGTACAGACACTGATCTGTATACTGGTACTAATCCTGATCTGTATCCTGGTACTAATACTGATCTGTATCCTGGTACTAATTCCGACTTGTATTCTGTTACTAATACTGATCCGTATCCTGGTACTAATACTGATCTGTATCATGTTACTAATACTGATCTGTATTCTGGTACTAATACTGATATGTATTCTGGTACAGATACTGATCTGTATCCTGGTACAATTACTGATCTATATCCTGGTAATAATACTGATCTGTATCATGTTACTAATACTGATCTGTATTATGGTACTAATACTGATCTGTATTCTGGTACCGATACTGATCTGTATTATTGTACTAATACTGATCTGTATTCTGGTACTAATACAGATCTGTATCATGTTACTAATACTGATCTGTATCCTGGTACTAATACAGATCGGTATTATGTTATTAACACTGATCTGTATCCGGGAACTAATCCTGATCTGTATCCTGGTACTGGTACTGATCGGTATCCTGGTACTAATACTGATCTGTATCCTGGGACTAATACTCATCTGTATCCTGGTACTAATAAAGATCAGTATCGTGTTAAAAATACTGATCTGTATCCTGGTACTAATATTCATCTGTATCCTGGTACTAATACTGATCTGTATCCTGGTACTAATACTGATCTGTTTCCTAGTACTAATACAGACCTACATTCTGTTACTAATACTGATATGTATCCTGGTACTAATATTGATCAGTATCCTGGTACTAGTACTGATCTGTATCCTGGTACTAATGCTGATCTGTATCCTGGTACTAATGCTGATCTGTATCCTGGTACTAATACTGATCGGTTTCCTGGTACTAATACTGATCTGTATCCTGGAACTAATACTGATCTGTATCATGTTACTAATACTGATCTGTATCGTGTTACTAATAGTGATCTGTATTCTGGTACTAATATTGATCTGTATTCTGTAACTAATACTGATCTGTAATCTGGTACATATTCTGATCTGTATCCTGGTACAAATACTGATCTGTATCTTGGTACTAATACTGATCTGTATCCTGGTACCAATACCAATCTGTATCCTGGTACTAATACTGATCTGTATTATGTTACTAACACTGATCTGTATCCTGGTACTTATAATGATCTGTATCCTGGCACTTATAATGATCTGTATCATGATACTAATACCTATCTGTATCCTGGTACTAATACTGATCTATATCATGTTACTAATACTGATCTGTATCCTGGTACTAATACTGATCTGTATCCTGGTACTAATACTGATCCGTATTATGTTACTAATACTTATCTGTATCCTGGTACTAATACTGGTCTGTATTCTGGTACTAATACTGATCTGTATTATGGTACTAATACTGATCTCTATCCTGGTACCAATACCGATCTGTATCCTGGTACTAATACTGATCTGTATTCTGTTACTAATACTTATCTGTATCCTGGTACTAATACTGGTCTGTATTCTGGTACTAATACTGATCTGTATCCTGGTACTAATACTGATCTATATCATGTTACTAATACTGATCTGTATCCTGGTACTAATACTGATCTGTATCCTGGTACTAATACTGATCCGTATTATGTTACTAATACTTATCTGTATCCTGGTACTAATACTGGTCTGTATTCTGGTACTAATACTGATCTGTATTATGGTACTAATACTGATCTTTATCCTGGTACTAATATTGATCTGTATCCTGGTACTAATACAGACCTGTATCCTGGTACTAATATGTATCTGTTTCCTGGTACTAATCCTGATCTGTATCCTAGTACTAATACTGATCTGTATTATGTTACTAATAATGACCTTTATCCTGGTACCAATCCTGATCTGTATCATTTTATTAATACTGATCTGTATTCTGTTAATACTACTGATATGTATCCTGGTACTAAAACCGATCTATACCCTGTTACTAATACTGATCTGTATCCTGGTACTAATACTGATCTGTATCCTTGTACTAATACTGATCTGTATCCTGGTACTAATACTGACCTGTATCCTGGTACTAATACTGACCTGTATCCTGGTACTAATACTTATCTGTATCCTGGTACTAATACTGATCTGTATCCTGGTACTAATACTGACCTGTATCCTGGTACTAATACCTATCTGTATCGTGGTACTAAGCCTGATCTGTATCCTTGTACTAATACTGATCTTTATTATGTTACTAATACTGATCTGTATCCTTGTACTAATACTGATCTGTATCCTGGTACTAATACTAACCTGTATCCTGTTGCTAATACTGATCTGTTTTTCTTGCTTTGCCCCAAGGACCAGGAACATCAACTTCCACCCTCGCCCCCCGTTCCTCTTACACCCTAGTCTACTAGCTCCACCCAGCCCAGTCTCACACACACACACACACACACACACAGACACAGACACAGACACAGACACACACAGACAGACACAGACAGACAGACAGACAGACAGACAGACAGACAGACAGACAGACAGACAGACAGACAGACAGACAGACAGACAGACAGGCACACACACACACACACACACACACACACACACACACACACACACACACATACACACACACACACACACACACACACACACACACAGACACACACACACACACACACACACACATACATACAGCACCTCAAACGTCTTTACAATCCCACACATATTTCATGGAGAAGAAAGAAAAAACAACATTGGAGCCCTAAGTACCACACATATCAAATCAAATGTTATTGGTTACGTACACACGGTTAGAAGATGTTAATGTGAGTGTAGCAAAAGGCTTCTGCTTATAGATCTGACAGTGAAGTAATATCTAACAAGTGATCTAGCAGGTAGCCTAGTGGTTAGAGCATTGTGCCGGTAACCAAAAGGTTGCAGGATCGAATTGCTGTGCTGACAAGGTAAAAATGTGTCATTCTGAAAAAGGCAGTTAACCCACTTTTCCCCGGTAAGCCAATGTCATAAGATTTTGTTCTTAACTGACTTACCTAGTTAAAATAAATTTAACAACTACCCAATACACACAAATCTTAAAGGTGGAGTAAGAATATGTACATATAAATATATGGCTGAGTGACATAGGCAACATGCAATAGATGGTATAAGATACAGTATATATAGATGAGTAATGTATGATATGTAAATGTTATTAAATTGGCATTGTTCAAAGTGACTAGTGATCCATGTATTGAAGTGGCTAATGATTTGAGTCTCTATGTAGGCAGCAGCCTCTCTGAGTTAGTGATTGCTTGCTTAGCAGTCGGATGGCCTTGAGATAGAAGCTGTTTTTCAGTCTCTCCGTCCCAGCTTTGATGCACCTGTACTGACCTCGCCTTCTGGATGGTAGGGAGGTGAACAGGCAGTGGCTCGGGTGGTTGATGTCCTTGACGATGTTTTTGGACTTCCAGTGACATCGGGTTCTGTAGGTGTCCTGGAGGGCAGGCAGTGTACCCCCTGTGATGTGTTGTGCAGACTGCACCACCCTCTGGAGAGCCTTGCGGTTGAGGGGTGCAGTTGCCGTCTCAGGCGGTGATACAGCCCGACAGGATGCTCTCAATTGTGCATCTGTAAAAGTTTGTCAGGTTTTAAGGTAACAAGTCAAATTTCTTCAGCCTCCTGAGATTCTTCTTCACCACACTGTCTGTGTGGGTGGACCATTTCAGTTTGTCTGTGATGTGCACGCCAAGGAATTTAAAACTTTCCACCTTCTGCACTACTATGTAGCCCTAGAAATAAGGTTCATGAAATCAATAACTTGCTAACATCAAATAACATTCATACATTAGCCATTTCTGAGACTCAGTAGCAATACAAGGATATAACATTTATAAAAGAGATTTATATTTATGGGGTAGTTGTGTGTTGATGTATATATGCACAGCAATATCTCTGTAATGCTTAGAGAAGATCTTATGTCAAGTGTGTCAAGTTTTGTGGTTGCAGGATCACTTGGCACATCTAAAGCCTTTTATTTTGGGGTGTTGCTAACCAAGTGCTAACATTCAGTATCTAAATAATATGTGTGAAATGCTTGATAGTGTATGTGGGGACCTGAAAATTGACTGGTTTTCATCAAGCTGTCCACTCAAGAGGAAGCTTCTTACTGTAACCAGTGCCTGTAATCTTGTTCAGGGTTTTAATCAACCTACCAGGGTTTTTATAAACACTACAGGAACAGGAATATCCACATGTATCGATCAAATTTTTACTAATACTGTAGAACTTTGTTCTAAAGCTGTATCCTTACCCATTGGATGCAGTGATCACAATATAGTGGCTATATCCAGGAAAGTCAAAGTTCCAACAGCTGGGCCTTAAATTGTGTATAAGAGAACATACAATAGACTTTGCTGTGATTCTTATGTGGATAATGTTAACAAATATTTGTTGGTCTGATGTAATTAATGAGGAGCATCCAGACGCTGCACTTGATGAATTCATGAAATTGCTTCTTCCAATTTTTGATAAACCTGCACCTGTAAAAAAACTGACTGTTAGAACTGTTAGCCTCTCTTGGGTAGGGGGCAATTTTTTCACGTCCGGATTTAAATGCGTGCCCAAAGTAAACTATCTGTTACTCAGGCCCAGAAGATAGTATATTCATATAATTGGTAGATTTGGATAGAAAACACTCTAGCTCTGTCAGAGTGACCATTGGGTTCTTGGTCACCTCCCTGATCAAGGCCCTTCTTCCCCGATTGATCAGTTTGGCCGTGCAACCAGCTCTAGGAAGAGTCTTGGTGGTTCCAAATGTCTTCCATTTAAGAATAATGGAGGCTACTGTGTTCTTGGGGACCTTCAATGACTCATACATTTTTTTGGTATCCTTCCCCAGATTTGTGCCACAACACAATCCTGTCTCAGAGCCCTACAGACAATTCCTTCAACCTCATGGTTTGGTTTTTGCTCTGACATTGTCAACTGTGGCACCTTATATAGAGAGGTGTGTGCCTTTCCAAATCATGGCCATGCATTTGAATTACCACAGGTGGACTCCAATGAAGTTGGAGCAACATCTCAAGGACAATCAATGCAAACAGGATGCTCCTGAGCTCAATATTGAGTCTCATAGCAAAGGTTCTGAACACTTATGTAAATAAGGTATTTCTGTTTTTATATTTTAAAACTTCTTGAAATTAAAACTCGAAAATTTGGATGACTGATGTCCCCAAAGTAAACTGCCTGTTTCTCAGGCCCAGAAGCTAGGATATAGTTGGTAGTATTGGATAGAAAACACTCTGAAATTTCTACAACTGTTAAAATAATGTCTGTGAGTATAACAGAACTGATATGGCAGGCAAAACCCAGAGGACAAACCATCCCCAAAAATATATATTTCAGCCTACGACTGTTTTCAATGGCTGTCACTTTTATTATGGGGCGGCAGGGTAGCCTAGTGGTTAGAGCATTGGACTAGTAACCGGAAGGTTTGACACGGTACAAATCTTTCGTTCTGCCCTTGAACAGGCAGTTAACCAACTGTTCCTAAGCTGTCATTAAAATTAAGAATTTGTTCTTAACTGACTTGCCTAGTTAAACAAAGGTCAAATAAAAATACATTATAATGCAAAATCCTCCCAGTTGCAGTTCCTAGTGCTTCCACTTGATGCCAACAGTCGTTAGAAATAGTTTTATGCTGTTTTTTGGAAAAATTAGCCCAAAATTGTAGTTTTTCTAGGTGGCTCCCATTTTGACTGTGGTGTTTCCAAGCGCGTGGAAGGGAGCGCGTTCCTTTGTATTTTTCTCCGGTAAAGACAATAACGATTCTCCGTCTTAAATGTTATTGTTGATTTAGTATTAGGGTACCTAAGGTTTGATTATAAACATTGTTTGACTTGTTTGGAAAAGTTTATTAGTAACGTTTGGGATTAATTTTGTGAACATTTTGATGGAGGGAAACTGGGTGGATTATTGACTGAAGCACGTCAGCTAAACTGAGTTTTTATGGATATGAAGAAGGACATTATCGAACAAAAGGACAATTTGTGATGTATCTGGGACCTTTTGGAGTGCCAACAGAAGAATATCATCAAAGGTAAGGCATTTATTATATCGCTATTTCTGACTGGTTGTTTTTCATGCTTTTTATGCGGTGCGCTGTCCTCAGATAATCGCATGGTGTGCTTTCGCCATGAAGCCTTTTTGAAATCTGACACCGCGGCTGGATTAACAAGAAGTTAACTTGTTATGGCTAGACGTTCCGCTAGCGGAATCCCTCAACAACATCCGGTGGAAGAGCGCAAAATTCTAATGAAATTACTATAAATATTAAACTTTCATGAAATCACACATGCCATACACCAAATTAAAGCTACACTTGTTGTTAATCCAGCCAAAGTGTCAGATTTCAAAAAGGCATCATGGCGAAAGCACACCATGCGATTATCTGAGGACAGCGCACCGCATACAAAAGCATGAAAAACATATTTCAACCATGTGATTGATTGCCTGAGGATAGCACCCCACCAAACAAACACATGGCATTCATATTTCAACCCGCCATTCGCGACACAAAACGCAGAAATAACGATATAATTCATGCCTTTCCAAAATATCTTATTTTGTTGGCACTCCAATATGTCCCATAAACATCACAAATGGTCCTTTTGTTTGATTAATTCCATTCTTATATCTCCAAAATGTCAATATATTTGGCGCGTTTGATCCAGAAAAGTACTGGTTCCAGCTCGCGCAACATGACTACAGATATCTAATAAGTTACCTGTAAACTTGTTCCAAACATTTCAAACAACCCTCCTAATACAACTTTAGGTATTTTGTACGCAAATAATCAATCAAATTTAAGACAGGATAAACTGTGTTCAATAGCGGATAAAAATGAAGTGGAGCGAGCTTTCAGGTCGTGCGCCCCTAACAAACAGTACACTTCACTCGACCCTCATTTTGAACTGCCCTACTTCTTCATTTCTCAAAGGGAAAACATCAACCAATTTCTAAAGACTGTTGACATCCAGTGGAAGCAATAGGAACTGCAAGCAAGTGCCACAGAAATCTAGATCCCCATGGAAACCCATTGAAAAGAGAGTGACCTCAATTGTTTTTTTCCTGGATGGATTTTTCTTAGGTTTTCACTTGCCATATCAGTGCTGTTATACTCACAGACATTATTCAAACAGTTTTCGAAACTTTAGAGTGGTTTCTATCTACATCTACCAATTATATGCATATCCTAGCTTCTGGGCCTGAGTAGCAGGCAGTTTACTTTGGGCACGCTTTTCATCCACACGTATAATTACTGCCCTCGAGCCCGAAGAGGTTTAAGCTTTATTTTGATGTATTACCCTTGTGATTTTATGAAAGTTAAATATTTATAATTCTGTAATTCTGTCTGTTAAGGCTCCATGAATTGATGAGGAACTGAAAAATTGTAAGGTTGAAAGAGATGGGGCAAAAGGAGTGGCTAATAAGTCTGGCTGAAATGATGTGACTAAACTCAACAAAAAGAAAAGTGAACTTTATTAATAAGCCAAGATCAATGATATAAAGAATGATGGGGAAAAAGTCTTTGGAGTACTTTAAGAGAAATTCAGAAAGACAAATTCAACTCCATCTTTCATCCAATCAGATCATCACAAAAACATTTGATGTTGGCAATTATTTTAATGATTATTTTATTGGCAAAGTGGTCAAACTTTGGCAGGAAATGCCCACAATGAACAATGAGCAATTGTATTCATGCATAAAAAAACTAATAATGAAACAAAAGCAGTGCAAGTTTGAATTTTATAATGTTAGTGTGGGAGAGGTGGAACAATGATTGTTATCGATCAGTAATGACAAACCTGGCATTGACAACTTAGATGGAAAGCTACTGAGGATGGTAGCTGTCTCTATGGCCACTCCTATCTGTCATATTTTTAATCTGAGCCTAGAGGAAAGTCTTTGTCCTCAGGCCTGGAGGGATCGGTAAAGCAGCCTTTACTGGTTCTAACAGCAGACCTATCAGCTTGCTGCCAGCACTTACCAAACTGTTGGGAAAAAAATGGTGTTTGAGAAAATACAATGCTATTTCTCTGTAAACAAATTAACAACAGACTTTCAGCATGCTAATAGAGAAGGGCACTCAACATGTACTGCACTGACACAAATGAGTGATGATGAAATTGATAATAAGAAGATTGTGGGAGCTGTACTGTTAGATTTCAGTGCAGCCATTGATATTATTGACCATAACGTGTTGTTCAAAAAATGTATGTGCTATGGCTTTTCAACTTCAGCCGTATCATGGATTCAGAGCTATCTAATCGGACTCAAAGCCCTTTAATGTCCTGAATACAAAGAGTTATTTGAAGAAAATCCAACACAATACATCACTAAGCACCATCCTTCATATTTTCAAGCATGGTGGTGACTGTATCATGATATTGGTATGCTTGTCATCTGCAAGGACAGTGGAGTTTTTTGGGGGTGATAAATATAAACGGACTGGTGCTAAGCACAGGCAAATTCCTAGAGGAAAACCTGGTTGAGTCTGCTTTAAAACAGACACTGGGAGACAAATTCACCTTTCAGCAGGAGAATAACCTAAACCACAATGAGATGCTTACCAAGACGACATTGAATGTTCCTGAGTTGCCTAGTTACAGTTTTGACTTAAATCGACTTGAAAATCTATGGCAGTCGTGTCAAATGGCTGTTAAGCAATGATCAACAACCAACTTGACAGAGCTTGAAGACTTTTTATATGAATAATGTGCAAATATTGTACAATCCACGTGTATAAAGCTCTTAGAAACATACCCAGAAAGACTAACAGCTGTAATCGCTGCCAACTGTGATTGTAACATGTATTGACCCAGGGGTGTGAATGAATTCTGTACTTAATTTCAATACATTTACAAAAGATTCTAAACACATGTTTTAAATTTTGTCATTATGGGGTATTGTGTGTAGATGGGGGAGATTTTTTTAAAATTATTACATTTTGAATTCAGGCTGTAACAGCAAAAAGTGAAATTGGTCAAGTGGTGTGAATGCTTTCTGAAGGCACTAAGTTTTTGCTTGACATTAACGGAATGTTCTCCTAACACCAAAACATGTTAAAAAGGTTCTCAGATGATTTTTAAATTAAATTGTAATTGTCACATGCTCCGAATACAACAGGTTGTGTCATGTACTGTCATGTTGTGTCTTGTCTCTGTCCTTTCCCTTCACCCTGTCTCCCTCTGCTGGTCGTTGTTAGGTTACCTTTTCTCCCCCGCTTTCCCCCAGCTGTTCCTTGTCTCCTCTGACTACCCATTCACCCCGTTTCCCACCTGTTCCCTTTTTCCCTCTGATTAGGTCCCTATATCTCTCTCTGTTTCTGTTCCTGTCCTTGTCGGATTCTTGTTTGTTGTGTTTCATGCCTGAGCCAGACTATCGTCATGTTTGCTGTAACCTTGTCCTGTCCTGTCGGAATCTGCCGGTCTATCTGAGCCTACCTATGTTTGGTTATTAAAGAAGCTCTGTTTAAGTTAGTTCGCTTTTGGGTCCTCATTCACTCACCATAACAGGTTGACCTTACAGTGAAATGCTTACTTACAAGCCCTTAATTAACCAACCATGCTTTAAGAAGTCTTAAGAAAACATATATCATATAGAATGTTTGCTAATGGGACAACTGGACACAAACATTACGGGTAACATTACAGAAAACGTTCTCTTTCCCTAGAATTGTTAGCTGGGTAGACATCAGAGGAACCCAATGACACTGCTTTTTGCCAGGTTTTGCCTATCCTAAGTTAATGCAACATTTTATCCATACCTTCCAATCAGGTTTTGGCCAAAGCCATGGTGATGGTCTTAGTGAAAGCCTAAGGCTGGCTGCTGGGTAGCTCTGTGGGGTCCTTCTCTCTCTGATGGAGCAGACCCCTGGTTCTGTGTAATGGTAGAGGCTACAGAGAGTCAGGGGTGGAGAAGGGAGTGAAGGGTATCATGTTGTCTTTGGCTCACAGAGTTCTGAGAGTGAAGTCAGTGCCCGTGTTAATAGGGTATTGGGCTGTCCAGAGACACATCAGACCCAGACTTAGAGCTTGGCACTTGTTGTGCAGAGGAGCTGTAGAGATTTGGTCAACTAGGCTGATATGTTTATTATGACTGTGGCCCTACAGGCTCTGTCTGTTTTTCCAGATTGTGTTGAAGCTAAGTTGATCAGAACTGTGCTAAAATGCTTGAGTCCTCTAAAATATTATATGTTGCAAAATAATTGGAACTTGGCCACTGCTCACTTCAGTGTGACATCAAATTATTGGATTTTAGAAAAACACATCTGAGGAAACGAAGGAAATAGTTTTTCTCGCACCGCTGGCATTTATGAAGGGGAGTGTGAGGGAGGGAGAAAGTTATAACCATCATATCTCCTAAGCCCCGGTGCTGTGGTAGGTTTATGGAAAACTACTTGGAGAACTCGACAGCTAACGCTTGCCAGAATCTGTGCTGAGTCCAAAAGGAATTCATTTTAATATTAGAGAGAGTCGACCCTGACGTGCAATTTAGGCCAGAGCCCCGTATAAATCTATCCCAGAAGCCTCTACTTCCGCCCAGCCGGGACCCTGAAACCTGGAAACAACCAGAGCGGAGCGTCTGAAATATCCATTGGCCAATTATCTCTCTCGCCCTGCTTGAGGCTCGAAGCTCAATAAAACCCTCTCTGAGATGTGCTGAGGTTTTTCTTGTCTTAACCGGGTGCCAGCTCCAACGCATCCCCACTGACCTACTGTTAAAAGGTGCAGCACATCCCCCTCTCTATTTCATAATCACCTGTTCCAGGTGTATTACACAACAGTTGTAGTGTATATTAACCCTCAGGCTCAGAAACAGGTCTGCATTATTCATTACTGTAACACGCCACACTGTTGCCAATGACTGTGTCTGTTCTCATGTTTACGCACCATTAGCCTAGCCTAGCATAAACAACCTCTGTCTTCCAGTCAAACGTCATAGTCTGGAGTGAGAGTGCAGTCTGGAATGAGAGTGACACACAGAACAAAATGAATCCCATGAGATTCAGTAAATACCTGATATAATATCTGCTGTGACTAGATTACATCTGATGTTCATCATGACCACCCAGCTGCATCTGCTGATTAGGTAAATAACACAGCTAAAAAGTGGTAGCTGTCACACACCTGTGGAGTTAAAAATCAAATCAAATCCAATTTTATTGGTCACATACAGATGGGTAGCAGATGCTAATGCGAGTGTAGCGAAATGCTTGTTCTTCTAGTTCCGACCATGCAGTAATATCTAACAAGTGATCTAACAATTTCACAACAACTACCTTTTACCCTCAAGGGTAAAGGAATGAATAAGAATATGTACATACAGTGGGGAGAACAAGTATTTGATACACTGCTGATTTTGCAGGTTTTCCTACTTACAAAGCATGTAGAGGTCTGTAGTTCTTATCATAGGTACACTTACACTGTGAGAGACGGAATCTAAAACAAAAATCCAGAAAATCACATTGTATGATTTTTAAGTAATTAATTTGCATTTTATAGCATGACATAAGTATTTGATACATCAGAAAATCAGACCTTAATATTTTGTACAGAAACCTTTGTTTGCAATTACAGAGATCATACGTTTCCTGTAGTTCTTGATCAGGTTTGCACACACTGCAGCAGGGATTTTGTCCCACTCCTCCATACAGACCTTCTCCAGATCCTTCAGGTTTCGGGGCTGTCGCTGGGCAATAGGGACTTTCAGCTCCCTCCAAAGATGTTCTATTGGGTTCAGGTCTGGAGACTGGCTAGGCCACTCCAGGACCTTGAGATGCTTCTGATGGTGCCACTCCTTAGTTGCCCTGGCTGTGTGTTTCGGATCATTGTCATGCTGGAAGACCCAGCTCTTACTGAGGGAAGGAGGTTGTTGGCCAAGATCTCGCGATACATGGCCCCATCCATCCTCCCCTCAATACGGTGCAGTGGTCTTATCCCCTTTGCAGAAAAGCATCCTCAAAGAATGTTTCCAACTCCATGCTTCACGGTTGGGATGGTGTTCTTGGGGTTGTACTCATCCTTCTTCTTCCTCCAAACACGGCGAGTGGAGTTTAGACCAAAAAGCTCTATTTTTGTCTCATCAGACCACATGACCTTCTCTCACTCCGCCTCTGGATCATCGAGATGGTCATTGGCAAACTTCAGACAGGCCTGGATATGCGCTGGCTTTAGCAGGAGGACATTGGATCCGTGACGTCGTAGTGTGTTACTAATGGTTTTCTTTGAGACTGTGGTCCCAGCTCTCTTCAGGTCATTGACCAGATCCTGCCGCGTAGTTCTGGGCTGATCCATCACCTTCCTCATGATCATTGATGCCCCACGAGGTGAGATCTTGCCTGGAGCCCCAGACCGAAGGGGATTGACCGTCATCTTGAACTTCTTCCAGTTTGTAATAATTGCGTCAACAGTTGTTGCCTTCTCACCAAGCTGATTGCATTTAGTCCTGTAGCCCATCCCAGCCATGTGCAGGTATACAATTTTACCCCTGATGTCCTTACACAGCTCTCTGGTCTTGGCCATTGTGGAGAGGTTGGAGTCTGTTTGATTGAGTGTGTGGACAGGTCATGTCTTTTATACAGGTTACGAGCTCAAACAGGTGCAGTTATAGACATGACATGGCTTCTTAAAGAAAAACTAATAGGTCTGTGATAGCCGGAATTCTTACTGGTTGGTAAGTGATCAAATACTTATGTCATGCTATAAAATGCAAATTAATTACTTAAAAATCTTTTTTTTGTTTCAGATTCCGTCTCTCACAGTTGAAGTGTACCTATGATAAAAAATACAGACCTTTACATGCTTTGTAAGTAGGAAAAGTTGCAAAATCAGCAGTGTATCAAATACTTGTTCTCCCCACTGTATAAAGGTTGTGACCCTGACACGTTTCTAAGTGTATAAACTAAGCTCTTCCACCTGCTTTGCTGTAGAGGTGATCCCGCGGCCTGTTATCATGCTGCCTCTGGCCAGAGAAGCTAGAGGAACTGTGACTGTGCATCCTGGAATGATGAAATAAAAAATTTTACCACAGAATTACAGTTGCCTGCCAGGGGAAAAAAGCTGCAGCGACAAATTATGACAGAGTGAGTAAGAGTAAGCTCAGACTTGGCCTAGGCAAATCATGATGGATTGTGTTAGCTAAGTTGAATAGTATATTCATAATAAACTCAGCAAAAAAAGAAACGTCCCTTTTTCAGGACCCTGTCTTTCAAAGATAATTCGTAAAAATCCAAATAACTTCACAGATCTTCATTGTAAAGGGTTTAAACAATGTTTGCCATGCTTGTTCAATGAACCATAAACAATTAATGAACATGCAGCTGTGGAATGGTCGTTAAGACACTAACAGCTTACAGGCGGTAGGCAATTAAGGCCAAAGTTATTAAAACTTAAGACACTAAAGAGGCCTTTCTACTGACTCTGAAAAACACCAAAAGAAAGATGCCCAGGGTCCCCGCTCATCTGCGTGAATGTGCCTTATGCATGCTGCAAGGAGGCATGATGTTGTACCAGTCAGTTCCAGTCTTCACCAGATGTTGTCCTAGTTAGCTCCAGTTTTCACCAGATGTTGTCCCAGTCAGCTCCAGTCTTCACCAGATGTTGGTCCAGTCAGCTCCAGTCTTCACCAGATGTTGTCCCAGTTAGCTCCAGTCTTCATCAGATGTGGTCCCAGTTAGCTCCAGTCTTCACCAGATGTTGCCCCAGTCAGCTCCAGTCTTCACCAGATGTTGTCCCAGTTAGCTCCAGTCTTCACCAGATGTTGTCCCAGTTAGCTCCAGTCTTCACCAGATGTTGTCCCAGTTAGCTCCAGTCTTCACCCGATGTTGTCCCAGTTAGCTCCAGTCTTCACCAGATGTTGTACCAGTCAGTTCCAGTCTTCACCAGATGTTGTCCCAGTCAGCTCCAGTCTTCACCAGATGTTGTCCCAGTTAGCTCCAGTCTTCACCAGATGTTGTCCCAGTTAGCTCCAGTCTTCACCAGATGTTGCCCCAGTCAGCTCCAGTCTTCACCAGATGTTGTCCCAGTTAGCTCCAGTCTTCACCAGATGTTGTCCCAGTTAGCTCCAGTCTTCACCCGATGTTGTCCCAGTTAGCTCCAGTCTTCACCCGATGTTGTCCCAGTTAGCTCCAGTCTTCACCAGATGTTGTACCAGTCAGTTCCAGTCTTCACCAGATGTTGTCCCAGTCAGCTCCAGTCTTCACCAGATGTTGTCCCAGTTAGCTCCAGTCTTCACCAGATGTTGTCCCAGTTAGCTCCAGTCTTCACCAGATGTTGCCCCAGTCAGCTCGTCTTCACCAGATGTTGTCCCAGTTAGCTCCAGTCTTCACCAGAACCAATCTCACAGATAAAATCCCAGGCTGCTTCATGCACTTCAGGGGGCGTGGCTTACTAGTGCACGTGCTTCACACATTGTTTTCTTTAGCAGCCAGCTTCTTTTTTTCTGTTTATTATTATTCGTTTTTTTTTGTATTGCCATCTAAAAGGGGTGCATATTCTACGTATATTTGCCAATTGAACTTGCAACATGGCCTTTAAGGTGGCTGTGAGTGGCAGTGTTGCCCTCAGGTGGGAGGTTAGTGTTGCAGGAGTGTTTCCTTTCCCAGGCACAGTTCAGGGGACAGAGGGTGTAAATCTCACTACCCCAGGGGGTAGCTGCAGCCCTGCCTGCCATTGTTCCACAGAGTGGGGGGAGAGGGGCAGTACAGCAGGTGGATGAGCAAGCCTGGAGGGAGGAGGAGAGGGGGAGGGTAAAGGGAAGGTGGGTGAATCTGAGATGCCTGCACCTCACCTGAAGGCGGGGTGGTTACCCCGAGAGATGAGCTGTCACTCACAGGTACTGCATGGCTGCTGTTCCCAGGCCCTGTGAGGTAAGGAGGGAAAAAGGGAGAGAGAGAGGAGAGATAGTGTCCTCACATAAGCTGATATCTGATACTGATATGTCTGATACTGTACATCCTTCCATCCTGCTCCTCACCTCATTTCACATCAACTTCACCAACACATTAATACCACAAGCAAGAACCTTCAGAAACACACAGTCAAAAATTGACAGTAAAGTTGCATTCTGAAAAATTTGAAAAATGCATAGATAGTAAGCCCGACATTGAGTCTTCATTGTAACCATTCATATTACTAAAGACTGAAGCGAGAGGATTGTCCAGACTACTGCTATGATTTTAACAACTTGGGTGGGATATTCTTTCCATTGCGCTGGTAGTATGATTTCTATTATATGATTATGTGTGTGTGTTTGTACGGCTGGGTGGGGGTTTCCCAAAAGAGCATTGTCAGTGTCATGTTTCCCGCTCATGTCTGTGGCTGACCCATTGGGACCTGCTACTGGAGCTCAGAGCCAGATCTGGTCACACAGATCTGTGTGTGCTGGCAAAGGGGGCGATGCATTTATACAATTGTGTGTTTGTCTCCACATCCCAAAAACAACTGACCATGACCACAACACGTATGTCCCTTCAGTGATAAGATACTAATAATGTGCACTGATACTTGACACTTCAAATTAAACAGAATCCTTGCCCTCTGTATATCAAGACTGTGGGCTCTGGAATTATTGGATTCCTTGATAAAGATTGTCAAAAAAGACTATAAAAGAGATGCTACAAATACTGAGCTATATTGTAATCTACATTTCTATTTAAGTATATTATTTTATACTAATATAATTTCTCAGAGAAAAAAAGTTAATTGTCATTTTCCGTACAAGGGGAGGTCCTGGAGTGTTGAAACAAGAGATCCAATAATTCGTTAGAGATTTTTTTGTTTTTGTTAAGCAAAATCTCCTTCTCTGAGCAATTGTATTAGTATAAAAGTATATATATATATTTTTTCTTTCAGTATTTGTATTATTTATGTATTATGTATAATTTTTTTGCTCTTCTTTATCAAGGGATCCAATAATTCCAGACCCCACTGTACATCCACTAGGCATGAAGCACGATTGCAAAGCCAAGTCCTATGGAGATGTGAGTGAACAATCTCTCTCCCCAGCTGCTTGAAGCCCTCACTGGGTGTATGTGTTTTAGAGCAGTACCTCCCCTGGTACTATTATACTGGTCACGTTACCACAGGCAGTTCCCTTCTCGCCTCTCCTCGTCGTTACACCACTGTAACTCGATACGAACACGCAGAGTGATTATTTAACATGTTTATTTTCACAAGCAGATCTCTTCGTTCTCCACTCTTCCCTCTCCTCACCCCTCCATTGTTGTGAGAGAAAGAGCAGACATCCCTGATCATGCAGACCAGCCAGGGTGAAGTTGGATTAGCCTGTTGGGGTGTGGGGTTCATTTCAGGATAACTAATACTGTTTTTCCCCACTATACAGAAGCCATGATGAATGTTAGTCCTATGAATGACACATCTACAATATAATAACTCAGTTTACTGCATGCATTTTATGGCGTAACTTGTTGGTTGTGATCCATTGAGAATAGGTATTGGTGGTGTGATGAGAGGTCGATAGATGAAAGCTCATAGAGAGCCCTGGTGTTCATGAAGAATAAAGTGTTTAGGAAATGTGTTATTTTTAGGGCTGTGTGTGTGTGTGTGTGTGTGTGTGTGTGTGTGTGTGTGTGTGTGTGTGTGTGTGTGTGTGTGTGTGTGTGTGTGGTTGTGTGTGGTTGTGTGTGGTTGTGTGTGTGTGTGTGTGTGTGTGTGCGTGCGTGCGTGCAGTGGTGTTAACTAAGTAAGTACTACTTAAGTAGTTTTTTGGGGTAGCTGTACTTTACTATTTAAACATTTGATACTTTTACTTTCACTTCACTACATGCCTAAAGAAAATATATACTTTTTACTCCATACATCTTTCCTGACACCCAAAAGTGCTAGTTACATTTAGAATATTCAGGCAGGACAGCAATATGGTCCAATGCACACACCTATCAATTTAACGCCTTGTCATCCCTACTGCTTCTGATCTGGCAGACTCACTAAACACAAATCATGTAAATTATATCTGAGTGTTGGAGTGTACCCCTGGCTGTCTGAAAAAAATGGTGTCTTGTTTGTTTAATATAATGAATTTGATGTATAGCATTGACTTTAACTTTGAACTTTTACTCAACTATAACAATTTAATACTTTTCCCCACGACTGTACTGAAGTACACTTAAAACCAGATGCTTTTAGACTTTTACTCAAGTAATAGTTTACTGAGTGACTTTCACTTTTGCTTCAGTGATTTTCTATTAATGCCCATAACTTTAAATTTACTCAAGAATGAAGTACTTTTTCCACCACCACGTGTGTGTCATCAGATGATAGATGTGTTCAGTGTTTAATAAATTAGGTGCTGAGTTAATCTTCTAATGGACTACATGCTGAGGCCACATCCTGGTTCCAGCCTGCCTAACCAGGGCCACCTCCCCTCCACTACCCAGCCCTGGCCTGGCACGGGCCACCTCCCCTCCACTACCCAGCCCTGGCCTGGCATGGGCCACCTCCCCTCCACTACCCAGCCCTGGCCTGGCACGGGCCACCTCCCCTCCATTACCCAGCCCTGGCCTGGCATGGGCCACCTCCCCTTCACTACCCAGCCCTGGCCTGGCACGGCCACCTCCCTCCACTACCCAGCCCTGGCCTGGAACGGGCCACCAACCCTCCACTACCCAGCCCTGGCCTGGCACGGGCCACCAAACCCTCCACTACCCAGCCCTGGCCTGACATTCCTCTTCTCCAAGAGAGGGAGGCATTAGCGGCCCCCTCACTTCAACCTGCTCCCCAGGCTCGCAGTAAGCCCCTCTAATTTAGCACCTTCCAGGCCCAGGCACCTGAGGGATAGGGCTCTTGACTGGGCAGTCTGGGCACCATAGCCCAGACCCAGAACCCCAGACTGGTTTGGCTTTCAGCATTAGGAAGACTTCCAGGGTCTGAAGGGACATATTGAAACCCCACCAGGGGAACATGACTGCAATGAGGGACAGAGAGGAGGTGGCAGTGGAAAAGCCTTATGATCCATCACATGGTGCTGTTACGATAGGTCTTGACTCTTCCAATGTGAGCTCCATTTAACAGGCATAATGTGCCATGGGTTCCTTTCTAAAAGAGATGTCTAATGTTAGCTGTGTTGTTAGGATGTGGTTGCAGCATAGCTAGCCAGCATAAGAAGATGACATCTGTAAACCACATGCACATTGACCCACTCACTCCATGTGGCTGTAGGCTGGGATTCAATCTGATTCCGCTTCCTAGCGTGCTTGACATTTAAAGGTCATTTCCATTTGAGCTGTTTATCATGTGTTTATCATGAATTAGATCTCCGCGAACACGAGAACATCGCCTTTAAAAGCTGGATTGTCAACATAGTGCAATTGGGTTGGATCCAAGCTTTAGTTTAGATTCCTGGCTCTTTCCCCAAAAATGAATTGTCCTCTTATCAAGGTGCTTAAAGGGTAATTTGTAATCCTAGGGATTTCTAAGTCAATGAGACAAAATTGGCCACGAAGACGGTAGTACTGGGCTACACTTGCCGAAAGAAACACCATACGATAGCTTCCAGTGTGTTGATGTGGGGGGGTGACATCTGAAAATAAATGTAGTCCTGCTTTGTGGCATTACACTTAGCCTCTGTTATACTGATCACACTATGTTTTTGTGAGTGTAGATATGGTTGTCCTTGTTTGATAGAGCTATTGGACATCTTTCAGAGACAAAGTATGTAACGTCAAGGAAAAACAGTATTTGTTCAGCCAATAGGTCCTGTTGGGTGTATTTGTTGGCAGACCTCTCTCTCTTTCAATCTATTTTTCGCACTTTCTCTACTCTATCAGGCACTGCTGTAGCACATATAAAAGCATCCTGGCTGTCAGACAATATTGGAGTGGCTTCCTGTTGAAGTATGTTCAGGCATGACTAGTCTGGCAGACTTTCTCTTCAGCTAGGATGAACTCTCGTTGACACTCCGACAAGTGTGTCTATGTCTCGGATAGCAGCCTTCTTATGACTGCGGCTACAAACCTAAGATAGAACATGACACCTGGGTTACTGCTGGGTTACACACCACTCCTGAGAATGACAGGACATCTGGGTTACTGCTGGGTTACACACTCATCCTGAGAATGACAGGACATCTGGGTTACTGCTGGGTTACACACTCAACCTGAGAATGACAGGACATCTGGGTTACTGCTGGGTTACACACTCATCCTGAGAATGACAGGACATCTGGGTTACTGCTGGGTTACACACTCAACCTGAGAATGACAGGACATCTGGGTTACTGCTGGGTTACACACTCATCCTGAGAATGATAGGACATCTGGGTTGCTGCTGGGTTACACACTCATCCTGAGAATGACAGGACACCTGTGATACTGGGTTACACACAGAGGAAAATAATAAATACTGAGAATGACAGGAAACCACAGAGACAACAGGAAGAGTGAAAGGTACAGCGGGAGCCAAAATGAGCACATTGTAATGCAACAGACAAAACCTGTCGATTAGTCATAGACTTTACTGATCATGATATGAATAAATAATGTTGGTTAGTTACAGCCTTTACCAGATGTGATATGAATAAATATTACTAGATAGTCGTAGCCTTTACTAAATGTGATATGAATAAATAATTCCGGTCAGTCGAAGCCTTCACTGAATGTGATACTGTCACGTCCTGAACATAGAGAGCCTTGTTATTCTCTCTTTTGGTTATGTCGGGGTGTGACTAGGGGGGGTGTTCCTATCTAGGTTGTTTGTATTTCTATGTTGGCCTGGTATGGTTCCCAGTCCAGGCACGGCAGCCAACCCAGCTTCAAGGCCAGAGCCTTCCTCTGCGCCGATGCCCAGTCCAGGTCTGGCGTCCAGTCCCGCTCCATGGCAGGAGTCTTCCTCTGCGCTGATGCCCAATCCAGGTCTGGCGTCCAGTCCCCCTCCATGGCAGGAGTCTTCCTCTGCCCTGATGCCCAATCCAGGTTTGGCGTCCAGTCCCGCTCCATGGCAGGAGTCTTCCTCTGCGCTGATGCCCAATCCAGGTCTGGCGTCCAGTCCCGCTCCATGGCAGGAGTCTTCCTCTGCGCTGATGCCCAATCCAGGCACGGCATTCTACCCGGCTCCATGGCCGGACCCGTGGCCTGGGCGGGGCAAAGACCCGCACCGGAGCCGCCACCGCCACTAGTCACCCCCCCTACCCTTCCCAGTTGGTTTCAGGTTTTGTATGATGTCCCCACATGCTTCAAGATGTCCACCATTGTTCCTGTACCCAAGGAAGCAAAGGTTACGGAACTAAATGACTATCGCCCATAGTACTAACTTCTGTCATCATGAAGTGCTTTGAGTGGGTAATTAAGGATCATATCACCTCTACTTTACCTGACACCCTAGACTCACTTCAATTTGCTTACCACCCCAATAGATACACAGAGGATGCAATCGCTATTGCTCTGCACGCTGCCCTATCCCACCTAGACATGTAGAATACCTATGTAAGAATGCTATTCATTGACTATAGCTCAGCCTTCAACACCATTTTTAGTTTTTACTAACAACATGCAGGAATTTGAGTAAAGCCAGAGTTTCTATGTATGCGGATGACTCAACACTGTACATGTCAGCTACATCAGCAACTGAAATGTTTGCAACACTCATCAAAAAGCTGCAGTTAGTTTCAGAGTGGGTGGCAAGAAATAAGTTAACACTACATATTTCTATAACTAAAAGCATTGTATTTGGAACAAAACACTCACTAAACCCTAAACCTCAACTAAATCCTGTAATGAATAATGTGGAAATTGAGCAAGTTGAGATGACTAAACTGCTTGGAGTAACACTAGATTGTAAACTGTCATGGTCCAAAAAATATTAATGCAGGAGTAGCTAAGATGGGGAGAAGTCTGTCCATGATAAAGCGCTGCTCTGCCTTCTTAACAACACTATCAACAAGGCAGGTCCTACAGGACCTAGTTTTGTCGCAACTTGACTACTGTTCAGTCGTGTGGTCAGTTGCCACAAAAAATGGACATAGGAAAAATGCAATTGCCTCAGAACAGGGAAGCACAGCTGGCCCTTGGATGTACACAGAGAGCTAATATTAATAATATGCATGTCGATCTCTCCTGGATGAAAGTGGAAGAGAGATTGACTTGATCACTACTTTTATTTATGAGAGGTATTGACATGCTGAATGCACCGAGCTGTCTGTCTAAACTACTGGCACACAGCTCAGACACCCATACATACCCCACAAGACATACCACAAGAGCAAGCAATACAATTACATTTAAAAAACAGATTAAAAAAAACCTTATGGAACAGCGGGGACTGTGAAGCAACAAAAACATTGGCACACACACACACACACACACACACACACACATGATAAGATACACACTATACATAAACATGGATTTAGAACGTTAGATACCTGGTATGTGGTAGTATGTGGTATGTGCTATGTGGTATGTGGTAGTATATGTGGTAGTGGTGGAGTAGGGGCCTGAGGGCACACAGTGTATTATGAAATCTGTGAATATATTGTAATGTTTTAAAATTGTATAAAGTGCCTTTAATTTGGCAGGACCCCAGGAAGAGTAGCTGCTGCTTTGGCAGCAGCTAATGGGGATCCATAATAATTACAAACACAAATAGTACTCTCCAAGCTCATCCTCAAGCTCGGGGCCCTGGGTCTGAACCCCGCCCTGTGCAACGGGGTCCTGGACTTCCTGACCCGCCACCCCCAGGGGTGTAGGTAGGAAACAACACGTCCACTTCACTGATCCTCAACACTGGGGCCCCACAAGGGTGCATACTCAGCCCCCTCCTGTATTCCCTGTTTACCCATGACTGCGTGGCCACACACACCTCCAACTCAATCATCAACTTTGCAGACGACACAACCATAGTAGGCCTGATTAACAACCATGACGAGACAGCCTACAGGGAGGAGGTGTGGGCCCTGGCGGAGTGGTGCCAGGAAATGTAACCTCTCTCTCAACGTAATCAAAACGAAGGAGCTGATTGTGGATTTCAGGGAATAACGGAGGGAGCACCCTATCTAAATTGATGAGACTTTTGTGGAGTAGGTCGAAAGCTTCGAGTTCCTCTGTGTACACATCACTGACAATCTGAAATGGTCCACCGACACAGACAGTGTGGTGAAGAAGGCACAACAGCACCTCTTCAACCTTTTTACATTTTTGATTTATTTTAGTAGGCAAGTCAGTTAAGAACAATTTCTTATTTAAAATGACGTCCTACACCAGCCAAACCCAGACAACACTGGGCCAATTGTGTGCTGCCCTATGGGACTCTCTGTCACGGCCAGATGTGATCAGCCTATATTCAAACCAGGTACCGTTTTGACACCTCTTGCACTGAGATGCAGTGCCTTAGACCGCTGCGCCACTTGGGAGCTCTCAGGAGGCTGAAGAAATTTGTCTTGGCCCCTAAGACCCTCACAAACTTTTACAGATGCACAATTGTGAGCCTCCTGTTTGGCTGTATCGCCGTCTGCTACGGCAACTGCACCGCCTGCAACCGCAGGGCAGTCCAGAGGGTCTGCCCAAATTCATCACCGGGGGAAAACTACCTGCCCTCCCGGACATCTTCAGCACCAAATGTCACAGGGAGACCAAAAAGATCATCAAGGACATCAACCACCTGAGCCACGGCCTGTTCACCCTGCTATCATCTATAAGGCGAGGTCAGTACAGGTTCATCAAAGCTGGGACAGAGAGACTGAAAAACAGCTTCTATCTCAAAGCCATCAGACTGTTAAATAGCCATCACTAGCCGTCTACCACCCGGTTACTCAACCCTGCACCTTAGAGGCTGCTGCCCTATATACTTGGGATCACTGGTCACTTTAATAATGGAACACTAGTCATTTTAATAATGTTTGTATGCTGCTTTACTCATCTCATATGTACATACTGTATTCTATTCTACTGTATTTTAGTCAATAGTCGTGACCTTTACTGAATGTGAAATGAATAAATAATACAGGTTAGTCTTGACCTTTACTGAATGTGAAATTAATAAATAATACAGGTTGGTCGTGACCTTTACTGAATCTGATATGAATAAATAATACAGGTTAGTTGTAGCCTTTAGTGAATGTGATATGAATAAATAATACAGGTTAGTTGTAGCCTTTAGTGAATGTGAAATGAATAAATAATACCGGTTGGTCGTGACCTTTACTGAATGTGATATGAATAAATAATACAGGTTAGTTGTAGCCTTTAGTGAATGTGAAATGAATAAATAATACCGGTTAGTTGTGACCTTTAGTGAATGTGAAATGAATAAATAATACCGGTTGGTCATGACCTTTAGTGAATGTGATATGAATAAATAATACCGGTTAGTTGTAGCCTTTAGTGAATGTGATATGAATAAATAATACCGGTTAGTCGTGACCTTTAGTGAATGTGAAATTAATAAATAATACCGGTTGGTCGTGACCTTTAGTGAATGTGATATGAATAAATAATACCGGTTAGTTGTAGCCTTTACTGAATGTGAAATGAATAAATAATACCGGTTAGTCGTGACCTTTAGTGAATGTGAAATGAATAAATAATACCGGTTAGTCGTAGCCTTTATCCCAACCTACATTTACAAATGACCTTGATTAACCAGTACCCTCGCACATTGACTCGGTACCGGTACCCGCTGTATATAACCTCGTTATTTTGAATGTAATTGTATTGTTACTTTTTATTTGATTTATTTTTTACTTTAGTTTATTTAGCAAATATTTTCTTAACAATATTTATTGAACATGCTTTGTTGATAAGTGTGTGTGTGTGTATTCTTCCAGTATGTATCCTTCACAGGTTACCTCCTCCAGCAGCAGTCAGTCAGTGTATGCCCTTCACAGGTTACCTCCTCCAGCAGCAGTCAGTCAGTGTGTGCCCTTCACAAGTTACCTCCTCCAGCAGCAGTCAGTCAGTGTGTGCCCTTCACAGGTTACCTCCTCCAGCAGCAGTCAGTCAGTGTATGCCCTTCACAGGTTACCTCCTCCAGCAGCAGTCAGTCAGTGTATGCCCTTCACAGGTTACCTCCTCCAGCAGCAGTCAGTCAGTGTGTGCCCTTCACAGGTTACCTCCTCCAGCAGCAGTCAGTCAGTGTGTGCCCTTCACAGCTTACCTCCTCCAGCAGCAGTCAGTGTGTGTGACCTTCACAGGTTACCTCCTCCAGCAGCAGTCAGTCAGTGTGTGCCCTTCACAGGTTACCTCCTCCAGCAGCAGTCAGTCAGTGTGTGCCCTTCACAGGTTACCTCCTCCAGCAGCAGTCAGTCAGTGTGTGCCCTTCACAGGTTACCTCCTCCAGCAGCAGTCAGTCAGTGTGTGCCCTTCACAGGTTACCTCCTCCAGCAGCAGTCAGTCAGTGTGTGCCCTTCACAAGTTACCTCCTCCAGCAGCAGTCAGTCAGTGTGTGCCCTTCACAGGTTACCTCCTCCAGCAGCAGTCAGTCAGTGTATGCCCTTCACAGGTTACCTCCTCCAGCAGCAGTCAGTCAGTGTATGCCCTTCACAGGTTACCTCCTCCAGCAGCAGTCAGTCAGTGTGTGCCCTTCACAGGTTACCTCCTCCAGCAGCAGTCAGTCAGTGTATGCCCTTCACAGCTTACCTCCTCCAGCAGCAGTCAGTGTGTGTGACCTTCACAGGTTACCTCCTCCAGCAGCAGTCAGTCAGTGTGTGCCCTTCACAGGTTACCTCCTCCAGCAGCAGTCAGTCAGTGTGTGCCCTTCACAGGTTACCTCCTCCAGCAGCAGTCAGTCAGTGTGTGCCCTTCACAGGTTACCTCCTCCAGCAGCAGTCAGTCAGTGTGTGCCCATCACATGGTTACCTCCTCCAGCAGCAGTCAGACAGTGTGTGCCCTTCACAGGTTACCTCCTCCAGCAGCAGTCAGTCAGTTTGTCAGGTGGCTGATGGATTTAGGGAAATTATGTCTACCTGCTGTAGACTAATAGATTGGTGTGTGTGTGTGTGTGTGTATACCTACATGCAGGTAAGCTGCTGTTAAAAACCTGACTGTACATGCTGTTCTCATCCAGTTTCTTTTAATCCCCGGACACTAACCAACAAGAAGAAACAAGAGGTCTCTCATATTACAGCAGCATCTGTCCTTAGAACTTTCATTTGGCATGAAAAGCACTTGAGGTTGTGAAAGCAGGTCGGCTTAGAGTGGTGAAGTGCTTTTAGGCCTCTGGATTAGGAGTGTTGACGGAGAAGAACAGTTGGACGCGTGGGGAAATTTGGGGGGGTCAGCCCTAATTACTACTTGTGCAGGTGAGAGTGGCGTGCGCTGGGTCGGAGCCAAGACGTGTAATCCTGTTCTGCACGGCCCTGACAACTTCACTCAGAAAAGCTGTGAAGAGTGCATGCTCATTCGGGTCCGGCCCACAGACAGACAGACAGAAAAGGTAACCGACAGGTTAAAGATAACAGGGCAGGAATGTGAGAAATGCTCTTTAATAGTAAGGCCCTCTGTCTCTCCAGGGCAGGTCAGTTGTGGGGAGGTGTGGAGTGGCAGGTTGTCAACTGGCTGTTTCTGGGAAGCTCAGTGTTGACAGAATCAGGATGAGATAGAAGGGTTTGGAGGGAGGGAGGTAGCGAGCAAGCGAGGGAGCGAGGGAGAGTGTGATCAATCTGCATTAGAGAGAGGAGGGAAAGAGAGAAAGCGAGGGAGAGAGAATGGGAGGGTATGATCATGCTGCATGAGAGAGAGGGAGAGTGTGATCAAGCTGCATGAGAGAGGGAGGGAGGGAGGGTTATGAAGTGATGTTTTTTATTTAGGTTTGTTTTGCACTGTACAACAATTCTCTCTTAATTGTTATTCTGAAGAGAGAGACATACACCTACTGAACAGATGTGCAATAGCAGACAAGCATGTCTTTGATCAACTGAGAATTCACTTCATGTAGACACAAACTGAAGAGAAACCATTTTTATTAGCATATTTGATGAGGGTGTATACTTGGATAACATGCAGTCCACATGGGGTAGTATACTGTAATCGTTCACATGGCTGGCTGTTTGCACTACACCCGGAAACTTCCGGGAAGAATGCCCAGAAAGGACCCAGAAAGGACCCAGAAAATGGAGGCAGTTGGAAAAATGATTTATTTTACCTTTATTTAACTTGCAGTTTAGAACCAATTAGACGAAGCTTGGCCAATTGTGCACCACTCTAGGGGGGCCTACTGCGAGACCTTTCATTTATTTATACATTTTTAATTTAAAAAAAATTCACGACCTGCAAAACCAGAGAGAAGACAACGGACAACATCCTACAGTATGCTATGAGTTTACCCTGATAAATAATCTATAATTAAGTAGCCAAATTGGAGGGTATTTTGATGGGCAATTTTTATAAACAATGTAGCTGTAATTTGTGTAATACAACTTCCCATATGTTGAATGTTGACATTTCTCATTAAATCTGACTTTCTCTGTTTTACTGTAAATCACGTTAAGATGAATGGGGATTAATTTTAACTGGCTAGACTGGACTAGACTAGCCTCGACTAAACCAGATTACACTGGAATAAGTAGAATTTTATTTTCCTGTGAGGGAACTTCTTAGTAAAACGATTATATTCAGTCCAGTCCAGTCAGTCACATCGGCACTAGGTCAGCACAATAAACCTAGGCACCGATAGGACAGTACTGGAACTCTAGCACCATCATTCTGGGGCATCAAAATGTGGTTTTGAAAATGTGGTTTCTGGGGCATCAAAATGTGGTCATGACAACATACCCAACAATTCAGATTGTTGGGCAAATGAATTACATTTCTCAGTAACTTCTGCTGTACACTTGGAACAGAGCAGAGTGCAAACCTCTCAGTGACCTAAAGGCCTGCAAGACACCCAGGAGTATTATTCACACCCATGACTATTGGTTTCCCAGTACCTAACCCAGCAAAACTTATACTGAGAGAGAGTCAGCCACAGAGCAGTTCTCCTGGAGCAGCCTAGGGGTTCAGTGCTCCAAGGCACAATGAATGCTGTCACCGGAGATATTCCTGCCAGCAGCCCTCTGATTAAGCAGATCACATTTTGTTAGATATTCTTCTCCCAGACCTGGGATTCCCCAGATCAGCTCATCACATCACTCCCCCCCCCCCCCCCCCCCCCCCCCAATATACTTTCAAAGTTACCACTAACCCCTACAGTTGAACCTTCATTTCATACTCTAGTTCACATCTGTTTTCCCAGTCCGCTCCTCGGATGGAGCAAGAGGGATGGAGGAGGGAAATGGAGAGAGAGTGATAGAGAGTAAGGAGATGAAGGAAGACACTGTGAAGGTTCTCTATAAACTGCTGTAGAAGATTCAGAAGGAGGGGGGAGCTGTTGAAGGGAGTGTAGTACATAAATGAGGCTCTGAATAACAGCAGAGAGGAGGAAGAGAGGATGGAGATAGGGGTCGCCAGGCAGAGAGGGAGGAGGTAGAGAGGAAGGAGATGGTGATGGCCAAGCAGAAAGATGTGGTGAAGGAGAAGAAGTGCGTGGATAGACAGAAAGGGAAACTAGAGAATAAGAGTAAGAAGCTGGAAATATTGGAGAAAGTTGGAAAGGAAGAAAGAGATGTTGGAGAAGAAGAATAAGATAGTGGAAAGGTTTAAACTGGATGTGGATGAGAGACTGACGAATATGACAATAGGAGAGATGATTAAAAAGAAAGATGGAGAGAAAGAAAATCATGTGGAAGAAAAGGCAAAGATGGAGATGAAGAAAATGAAAGAAGAGTTGAAGGGATGGAAGGTGAAGATTAAAGAGTGAAAGAGACAGAGAGGGAGGAGTTTGAAAAGAAGAAGAAAGAGGCGGCAGAGCGTGTGAAGACAGATATGGAGGTAGAGAGGATGAAGCTTATGAAGGTGGGGACAGAGGTAGAGGATGAAGCTCATGAAGGTGGGGACAGAGGTAGAGAGGATGAAACTTATGAAGGTGGGGACAGAGGTAGAGGATGAAACTTATGAAGGTGGGGCCAGAGGTAGAGGATGAAACTTATGAAGGTGGGGACAGAGGACAAGTGGAAGACCAAGATGGAGGGAGTCATGGAGTTTATTGTGGAAGCAAAGATTAACAAGATAAGTCAGTTTGACAGAAAGAGAGAGGATGTGGATGGAGTCCTGGAGAAGATTAAAGAAAATGAAGAGATGTTTAAGAAGGAGATGGAGGATGAGATAGAGCTGGAGAAGGAGGAGGATGTTATTTAAGAGAGTGAGGAGGGAAGTGGAGAAGAAGAGAGAAAAGGAGTTAAAGTAGGTGAAGCAGATAAAGTAGGTGAAGCAGATAAAGAGTGGAGGAGAGAGAGAATAAAGTAGACGGCACGCGTCAAAGTAATTGATTTATGACCCTGCGTCATGATGACGTGTGCATGTCCAAATATGGGCCTCCGGCCCGTCCATCCTGTTCCTGTGGTCACATGTTAGAGGGTGTGTGTTATTTTATATCTATATTGCATCCTTTGAAGTAGTCATGGTGATTGATGTCTAGGGGCCTGGTTGAACTGGGGGGGTTGAGTGTTTGAACTTTTGGAACGTGTATGTCCCCCACCCCCAGTTTTATTGCCCTTATGTTTGTTATCTGATGAAGCAGGAATGTCCTGGGGTATTGGCTGTGGCATATGCATTATAAATGTCCAGAACAAGCGATTTTTAAAATAAAGACCTGAATATTAAACATCTAAAATATGTCTCCTAGGCCAATTCTCGGGGTGCTCTGCAGCTCATGTCATGAATCCAATGACAAAAGCCTGGAGGATGTTTTACGTGAGGCTCCAGAATGTTTTAAAGGATTTTTTTGTGTACAAGTGAGGGACATATGTGTTACATATTCCAATCTGAGGAATGTGCAAATGCGACGAAAACTGTCAGTTCATATGTATCTTCCAAAGCATGCAAGGATGTACATTTTTTTCAAATAATGTTCAGTTTTAAATGGCGCGATTACCATATTTTCCGAACACTGATGAATAAGCTGGACAGTCTTTTCGAAAATTGTGAACAATTATGACGATGGCCGAGGTTATCGTTGAGACAAACCCAGGACCCACAAGGCCGAAGGCGGATCTTTCCCTGGAGTGAAAACATCCAGAGCTTCGATGGAGCGGGCAAAATACTTTGCAATGGTGTATTGGAAACGGATAATGGTCAGGGCTAACCGGACCCTTTATCTGTAAGAAATAGTAAAAAATGTTGAATTATAACGTGTGAACCTCTTGGATCTATAGGGGCGCTATTTCATTATTGGATGAAAAACGTTCCCGTTTTAAGCGCAATATTTTGTCACGAAAAGATGCTCGACTATGCATATAATTGACAGTTTTGGAAAGAAAACACTCTGAAGTTTCAGAATCTGCAAAGATATTGTCTGTGAGTGCCCCAGAACTCATTCTACAGGTGAAACCAAGATGAAACGTCAAACAGGAAATGAGCAGAATTTCAGAGATTCTTTCCTGCTTCTGAATCCATTGATACAGCAAGGCGTGGTACCCAGGGTCATAGCTCAAGGTAGTAAAATCTTGTGTTTTGTAGACCCAGCCTTCAACCAGAGATATATTGACAGTTTAAGATTCTTACCCATGCGATTGGCTCAAATGCCAGAGGCCTTGGGTTTTGAAAACTCTGTGAAAGGCTGGTTCCCCCACTTCTTCACATCTGAGGAGAATCTACATTATGTCGGATCATATCCCAGCCCAGAAATGTACGGGTGTGATCAAATGTCTCCCAAAGAGCGTGAGAGATTCAGGACGTGGTACGAGACAGTAAGACATGGCACCTTTGATTTCCATAAAGAGATGGAATCATACTGTGACAATGATGTGGTTATACTTCGTGAAGGATGCCTCAGATTCAGAGAAGAGGTAATCAAAGATGCAGGCATTGACCCCTGGAGTTGTACAACTATTGCATCGGCATGCATGAAAACCTATCGTACACACTATCTGCCTACAGCCTCTATAGCTATCCCCTCGCCTGACAACTACCGACGCCAATTCAAGTCATACTCTAGTGGGTCCATTCAATGGTTGGAGTATATGGCCCAGGATAAAGACATTTTTATTCAACATGCTTTGAATCGAGGGGAGAAGGCATTTGGCTCTTACCATGTAGATGGCTACACCCAGATTGACGGGGTTGAGACCATGTATGAGTACAACGGTTGTTTCTTCCATGGTTGCAAATCTTGCTTTGTGCCCCAGACCATGTGTGTCCTAACCCAAAAGACTTTTGGGGAAATGTACCAAGAGTTTCAAGACAAATTGGATTCTTTACAGGCTACTTACGGCCTAAAAGTGGAGGTTTTGTGGGAGCACGAACGGACCGCCCTCAAAAAGTCTGATCCTCATGTTCAAGCCTTCCTTTCCAGCTATGACACCCCAGAACCCTTGGAACCCCGACAGGCCTTGTATGGAGGCCGTACCAATGCTTTGACATTGCGGTATGTAGAGCAACCCGACGAGACAATAGGCTATGTAGATTTTACATCCCTTTATCCTCATGTAATGAGTTCCTCATGCTATCCTATGGGGCATCCGGAAATTATTCATCGTGATTTTGACTTACCTCAAAACTATTTTGGTCTGATCAAAGCAACAGTCTACCCTCCTCAGGGTTTTTTTTATACCAGTGTTGCCTTACAGGGGCCCTCAAGGAAAACTTTTCTTTCCCCTTTGTCGCACCTGCAGTGAAAACAAACAACAAACCCCATGTGATCACTCCGATCAAGAAAGGGCCCTGACAGGGGTGTGGGTCACAGTTGAATTCTCTAAGGCTTTAGAGATGGGGTATCGGGTGGCCAAAATCTTTGAAGTATGGAACTTTTCCAAGAAATCAGACACTCTTTTTAAAGAGTACATCAAGACCTTCTTGAGATGCAAGCAAATGGCTTCAGGCTATCCTGCATCGGTCACAGATCAAGAGAGCAAAGACAGGTACATTCAAGACTATCACGACAGAGAAGGCATCCTTCTTGACCCTGACAGAATAGAGGTCAACAAAACCAAACGAAATGTGTCAATTGTACTTAAATTCGCTTTGGGGCAAATTAGCGCAGAGGTGTAATATGCTAACAATGGCGATTATTAAAGACCCCAAATAATTTTTGGAATTAGTTTTTTTGGACCAATACGAAATTTCACATTTTTCATTCTTGAGTCAAGATATTGCCTTGGTGCAATGGCGACGTAACAAGAAGTGGGTTCTACCCCCGGGTAATGTAAATGTGTTTCTTGCAGCACTTACCACGGCCTATGGCTGACTTGAACTGTACTAGCTCATGGAGCAGCTTCAGAGGTGGGTTCTTTACCTCGACACAGACGCTGTGGTCTATGTAAGCAAACCGTGGGATTGGAGCCCCCCACTCAGCAACTATCTGGGTGGCTTAACGAGTGAACTCGCAGAGGGTGACCATATCACAGAATGGTCCTCCTGTGGTCCCAAAAGCTATGCTTTTAGGACTGAAAAGAATCACGTGGTGTTGAAAGCCAAAGGCGTGACTCAAAACTATGAAAATGCCCAGCGTGTAAACTTGGAATCAATCACGCGCTTGGTCGAGGGGTTCCTAAATGACAGGAATAGTGACTTTGAGATTTTGAGCTCCTACAAACAGATTGTTAGGGATAAAAATGGCTTCCATCTGAGGAATGCCCCACTCACTAAAAGATTCAGGGTAGTCTATGACAAGAGACAGCTTTTGCCTGACGGGACCACAATGCCCTTTGGCTACTGACTTATGCTGCATGCCGCAGTTTGTCAGGCGTGACTCAAAACTATGAAAATGCCCCGCATGTAAAACTTGGAATCAATCACACACTTGGTCGAGGGGGTTCCTAAATGACAGGAATAGTGACTTGGAGATTTTGAGCTCCTACAAAAAGATTGTTAGGGATAAAAAAAAGGGCTTCCATCTGAGGAAGGCCCCACTTACTAAAAGATTCAGGGTTGTCTATGACAAGAGACTGCTTTTGCCTGACGGGACCACATTGGCCCTTTGGCTACTGACTTATGCTACAAGCTACAGTGTGTCTTAAATCTTAAGATATAGTGACTGCTGTAGAAGGTTTTGACCCCCGGTTGCAACTACCATTTTCGGCCTTAATCGCAGGGCCTTCTAATAGTGGGAAAACTTGTTTTGTAAAAAGTATTTTAGAGAATTCTGAAGCCTGATAATGTTGTGTGGTGTTATTCTTGTTATCAACCGCTGTTGAAGACAATAAAAATCAAGTTTGTTGAAGGAATACCTGATTCCCTGTCTGATGATGAACTTTTACCTCCTCATAAAAACAATCTGCTGGTTTTGGACGATATGCTATTTGCAGGTAGCGAACATCCCGAAATTGCCCGAGCGTTTACCCAATATACTCATCATAGCGCTGGACTTTGTCAACCACTTTGAAAAAAAGGTTGATGACATCCGCTACTCATTCACTCAGCCTATTCAGTCCACTGGTCTCACTCACACAGAGCTACCCTACGCCTTGTCCTCATTCTCCCCTCTCTCTCCAGATGACAACCAGATGACAACCTTTGACTAGCCTGGCCACCCTTGAACCTGTCTGTTTGACCACATCCCCTCCTCCAAACCATCTCTGGAGACCTTCTACCATTCCTCACTTCCCTCATCTACTCATCCCTGACAACTGACTGCGTCCCCTCTGACTTCAAAATGGCCCGAGTTGTCGGCTCACCACCTCGAGCTCAACCTTGACAAGACAGAACTGCTCTTCCTCCCGGGGAAGGCCTGCCTGCTCTAAGACCTCTCCATCACGGTTGACAACTCCAGTGTCACCCTGAACAACACACTGTCTTTCTCTGCAAACATCAAAGCAGTGACCCGCTCCTGCAGGTTCATGCTCTACAACATCCGTAGAGTGCGACCCTACCTGGCACAGGAAGCGGCGCAGGTCCTAATCCAGGCACTTGTCCTCTCCTATCTGGACTACTGCAACTTGCTGTTGGCTGGACTCCTCGCTTGTGCCATCAAATCCCTGCAATGTATCCAGAATGCTGCAGCCCACCTGGTTTTCAACCTTCCAAAGATCTCTCATGTCACCCTGTTTCAGTCGAAGCTCACATCCACTACAAGACCATGGTGCTTACCTATCGAACAGCGAGAGGAGCTGCCCCTCCTTACCTTCAGGCTAAGCTCAAACCCTACACCCCAACCCGAGTACTTTGTTCTGCCACCTCAGGTCGCTTGGCCCCCCACCTCTACGGGAGGGCAGCTCCCGCTCAGCCCAGTCCAAGTTCTTCTCTGTTCTGGCAACCCAATGGTGGAACCAGCTTCCCCCCGAAGCTAGGCAGAGTACCTGCCCATCTTCCATAAACAGAAACCCTACCTCTTCAAACGGTACCTTAAATAACCCTCCTCCTCACCTCAACCCCCCCACCACATTTTTTTGTTGCATTTTATAAATAAATAACTCCCCCTTCTATCTCTGACTCTGACTAAAATGTAAGGAATAATTAGTGCTTTTAACATAGTGTTTTCCACTAACATATTTGTACATGTTCATTTATACAGCAATTATTATTCAACATGTCCTCAACTGGGATGTGTACTCACAACCTCTTTGTTCTTGGCATTCAGATCTTGCTGCTACACCACCAGGTCTGTCAGTTGTCCATTCATTTGACTGTGCTCTCAATTCATTTTATTTTCTTATTTCAACAGTTTAAGGGCTTTCTGTATAGTTTTCTAATACTGGTGGGGCATATTAACATGTTTAATTTTGACTCCTGAATCACTATGATCAATACAAGTTTTCGTGTACTTTTAACTATTTTTTTAACAGAGCTGAGATTAACTTCAAAGTGCACTAACCCTATTGCTTACTCCAATGAAGTTGTGTCAGATCTACGCAAATGCCTAGGGAGGAGGGGTTAGGGTTTCTTCTGGACAGGGTCTAACTATACTGGCCCAATAAGCACATACTCTAGGGATGTCCCTTATTGGGCCAGTGTTTAGGGTGTTAGTGCTGGAGGCCTCGGTTTGAGACCCACTAGGGGAGTCACCATATTCTCACATTCTTAGCATTCTTAACATTGTTGATATCAGTAAATTCATCTGGCTATTATTTAATCATTGGTTTAACTGATACCTGACACGGTGGTGTAACAGGAAGATCAGAATGCATTTGTATTTACAGATGGATTTTAAGGCACATGAAAGTTCACTTGTTCGAGAAGGAATTTCTTCCCCCAAAAACGCATTTTGATAAAAAAAATATGTTTTACGCTCAAACGGCTCTCCTGTGAAGTAGTGACCCACAACATATGCCTAGTTTCCTGAAACAGGTCACATTTGTTGTGAGCAGAGTTAGGCCTTCTTTGGACGACCATAAATGTCAGTTGGTAAAGGTCAAACTGCACACGGATAAAAGGGCATGTAACAAAATCTACTTAAGTACATAGGCACATTCATGCATTTTTGTTATACAGGGCAGTAATGTTGCTGCTTGCTGACACAGTGACAGTTCATTTGATGTTATACAGGGCAGTAAGGTTGTTTCCATATAGTAGGCTTGCTGAAATAGTAGACAGTTCCTATTCCCACAGGCAGGTGAGACAGAAGCATTCTCAGACCTCTTACCTCTCTCTGATTCCTGATCCAAAGCTGTGTCTCCATTGCATCCAAAGAATTTTAACAGGTGTTTTCATTTATGAAGATGTTCCGACCCACTTTGAATCACTATATATATCTTCATTAGGCTTCATTTTTTATGTTCCACCACAATAAAACCTCAAACCGGGGCACATTTTTGTGTTGCAGTTTGATTTCCTCTCCAGCCAGGATGAGTGTTCAGCTGGGATCTGAAGCACAACCTGCTGGATCTATACAGCATAAGACCAACCAACCAACAAACCCACCAACCGGGGGAAAAAACACAGGAAATTCCAGATTCCTGAACCCAAAGCTGACAAAAAGGCTGTGTTGTATTCCGGCCTGCTCCCAGATCTGATTGCAGTAGCAGACCATAGGAGAGTGAGACACAAACGGATAACACCATTCTCCACCTCCCTCTCCTCCCCTTCCTCTCCCCTGTATCACATTTCCCTACCCATACACAGCCGCACTCTGCCAGATCTCCCTCGTTTTAATTAATTCGCCCACCTATTTATTTTAAGGTATTACGTTTCATCTCTGTCCTTGGGCCTTCTCCCCGTTGAGGTCCCTTGGAGGACAGTAGTTGTATGGTAAAATGGGGCTGAAGGAGATAAAGGGGGTGTGCTGGTGCCTGTGTGGTTGAGACGTGGTGCTGTGCAGATGTGGAATAACATCAGATTGACAGTGGTGGTGCTGAGAGAGGGCGGTGAGGATTGGGTGGATGTGGGAGGATCTTTGATTGAAGTGCTGCTGTACTGCTGCGTCATTACACCGCTGGCCGCTCAGCTCTCATTCTGCTCTACAGCTCTCTAGTTTACATCTCCCTAGCCTAAACCACTCTCCATCTCTACTCTACTAAATCTCTTCTACATCTCTCTACTCTACTACATGTCTCTACTCTACTACATATCCCACTACATGTTTCTGCACATCTCTACATCTCTCTACCACATCTTTCTACTCTACTACATATCTCTTCTACATGTCTCTCTACTCTACTACATATCCCACTACATCTTTCTACATATCTCTACATCTCCCCACTCTACATTTATATCTCTGCTCTCCATCTCTCTGCTCTCAATCTCTCTGCTCTCCACCTCTACATATCTCTATTCTCATCTTACTCTACTCTAGATCTGTCTCTACAGCTATCTCTACTCTACATCTCTCTCTACTCTACTACATCTCTCTACTCTACCACATCTCTCTATTACATCTCCCACTACATCTCTCTACATCTCCCCACATATCTCTGCTCTCCATCTCTCTGCTCTCAATCTCTCTGCTCTCCACCTCTACATATCTCTATTCTCCATCTTACTCTACTCTAGATCTGTCTCTACAGCTCTCTCTACTCTACATCTCTCTCTACTCTACTAAATATCTCTACTCTACTACATCTCTCTATTACATCTCCCACTACATCTTTCTACATATCGCTTCATCTCTCTACATCTCCCTACTCTACAACATTGTTCTACATGTCTCCACTCTACACCTATCTCCATCTATCCATCTATCTGCTCTACATCTCTCCACTCTACATCTATCTCCATCTATCCATCTCTCTGGTTTACATCTCTACATCTCTCCACTCTACATCTATCTCCATCTATCCATCTCTCTGCTCTACATCTCTACACTCTCCATTTATCTCCATCTATCCATCTATCTGCTTCACATCTCTGCTCTACATCTCTCTATTCTCCATCTCTCCACTCCACATCTTACCCAAATCTACATCTCTCTACTCTACATCTCTCTACTCTACAGCTGTCTACTATACATCTCTCTACTACATATTTATTCTACATCACTCTACTCTACTACATCTCCCACTAAATCTGTCTACATATCTCTACATCTCTCTGTACTCTACGACATCTCTCTACTCTACATATCTCTACTATATGTCTCTTCATCTCTCTACCATCTCTCTACATCATCATTCTACATTCTCCACTCTACATCTATCTCTAACTATCCATCTCTCTGCTCTACCTACCTGCTCTGCATCTCTCCACTCTACATCTCTCCACTCTACTACATATTTATTCTACATCACTCTACTCTACTACATGTCTCTACTCTACTACATCTCCCATTACATCTTTCTATACATCTCTACATCTCTCTCTACTCTACTACATCTCTCTACTTTACATATCTCTACTCTACATATCTCTATTATATATCTCTTCATCTCTCTACTCTCCATACTCTACATCTTACTCTACATCTCCCTACATATATCTACCCTACATCACTCTAAATCACCAACATCTCTCTACTTCAAATCTCTCCACTCTGCATTTATCTCCATCTTTCTAATCTACATCTCTCTCTAATCTACTACATCACTCTACATCTCTCTACTCTACTACATCTCCCACTACATATCTCTACTTTATAACATCGTTCTACATCTCTCCACTCTACATCTTTCTCCATCTATCCATCTCTCTGCTCTACAACTCGACTATACATCACTCTCCATCTCTCTGTTCACCATCTCTCCACTCTACATCTCTCTACTCTACTACATCTCCCACTACATATCTCTACTTTATAACATCGTTCTACATCTCTCCACTCTACATCTTTCTCCATCTATCCATCTCTCTGCTCTACAACTCGACTATACATCACTCTCCATCTCTCTGTTCACCATCTCTCCACTCTACATCTCTCTACTCTACTACATATTTATACTGTACTACATATCCAAGATGGCGTAGCAGTGCAGACGTGGTTTGTCGTCCTCTCGTTTACTTATTGTATTTTTTGTATTGGCCCTTTTTCTTTATATTTCAATTTATTTTCAATTTTAAATGAATATACCTTCCGGTAACCTGCCTCACCCAGTGTGACACGGATCCGCTATTGTTTAGACCTTTTAGCCAGAACCTCCGTTAGAAGCTAGCCATCAGAAGCTAACCAGCTAATTAGCTACTAACTATTTAGTCATTGTTAGCCACTGCTAGCGGCCATTACCTTCTGCACAGACACCAGCCTTTTTTTAGCCTGGATAATACTTTCCAGCCTGCCAGTATCAGACTGTTTTCTCCACTACAACACCGGATTCCTGCCGTAAACCATGGACCAATATTCCTGATCATCACAGCTAGCTAGCTGCCACTGAGTGACCCAGCCCTGAAGCTAGCCCTGAGCCAGGCCCACCTCCCGGCCTACTCTGTGATCACCCGGCTACTCAGCCGATGCCTCCGGGACTCTACCCCCAAAATGGCTAGAATCCACTACTCAACCGGATCCTTGCCTTATGCTCTGGACCTTTGCATCGGATCATCGCTGCTAGCTAGCTGCTACTGAGTGGCTATAATGGCTAACGCCCCTGCCCCGAAGCTAGCACCAGTTAGCCGCCAGCCAGGCGCATCTCTTGGCTAGCAAACAAAATTACTACAACTACAATACCTCTTTCGCCATCTGGCCCGGACCCTTATGTCGACACGGCGTCCCGCCGTACCACCACGACTGGCCTGCCGAAGTAACTCTATCCTCTGTACCCTCAACCGGCCTTTGCCGGACGTCGGAGCAGATGCTTCTGCTTACCCAGCTAACTTTAAACACTGTGTCTCCCACATGCTAGCGCAGTAACGACTACTGGCCGGGGTAAGCAGAAGCGTCTGCTCCGCGGCTTCCCTGTTACATCTGTTGCTGTTCATTGTACCCTATGATCACTTGGCTACATAGCTGATGATTGCTGGACTGTTCATTTATCACGGTACTCCATTTAAAAAATAAAAAAAAATTATGTTGGCCCCAGCCTCAAACTCAGGCCCTGTGTGTAGTTAACCCACCCTCTCTGCCCATTCATCGCCATTTTACCTCTTGTTGTCTTAGGTGACTAGCTGTTGTTGTCTTACCCGTTGTTGTCATTGCTAGCTCTCCCAATCAACACCTGTGATTGCTTTATGTCTTTCTCTCATGTCAATATGCCTTGTATACTTTTGTTTAGGATAGTTATCAATGTGGAGACCCTAGTCCCACTCAACATGCCTCAGATACCTCCTTTGTCCCATCTCCCACACATTCGGTGACCTCACCCAGCATGACTATCCCATCCAGAGATGCAACCTCTCTTATCATCATTCGGTTCCTGGGCTTACCTCCACTGTACCCGCACCCCACCATACCCCTGTCGGTACATTATGCCCTGAATCTATTCTACCACACCCAGAAATCGGCACCTTATATTCCCTGTCCCCAACGCACTAGACGACCAGTTTTGATAGCATTTAGCCGTACCCTCATCCTACCCCTCTGTTCCTCGGGAGATGTGGAGGTTAACCCAGGCCCTGCGTTTCCCCAGGCACTCTCATTTGTTTACTTCTGTAACCGAAAAAGCCTTGGTTTCATGCATGTTAACATCAGAAGACTCCTCCCTAAGTTTGTTTTACTCATTGCCTTAGCACACTCTGCCAACTCTGATGTCCTTGCCATGTCCGAATCCTGGTTTAGGAAGGCCACCAAAAATTCTGAGATTTCCATACCCAATTACAACATTTTCTGGCAAGATAGAACTGCCAAATGCGGGAGGAGTTGCAATCTACTCCAGAGATAGCCTGCAAAGTTCTGTCATACTTTCCAGGTCTATATCCAAACAGTTTGAGCTTCTAATCTTGAAAATGAATCTCTCCAGAAATAAATCTCTCACTGTTGCCGCCTGTTATAGACCCCCCTCAGCTCCAGGCTGTACACTGGACACCATATGTGAATTGATTGCCCCCATCTATCTTCAGAGTTCGTTCTGTTAGGTGACATAAACGTGGACATGCTTAACGCCCTGGCAGCCCTACAATCTAAGCTAGATGCCCTCAATTTCACACAAACTATCAAGGAACCCACCAAGTACAAAGCTAAATCCGTAAACATGGACACCGCCATAGAAATTATCCTGACCAACTTACCCTCCAAATACCCCTCTGCTGTTTTCAATCAGAATCTCAGTGATCACTGCCTCATTGCCTGCACACATTATGGGACCGTGCTCAAATAACCACTCCTGCACTAGCATTGAATAGTCCCCACGATATACAACTTTTCAGGGAAGTCAGGAACCAATACGCGCAGTCAGTCAGCAAAGCAAAGGCTAGCTTTATCAAACAAACATTTTCACCCTGTAGCTCTGACTCCAAAACGTTTTGGGACACTAAAGTCCATGGAGAATAAGAGCACCTCCTCCCAGCTGGCCACTGCACTGAGGCTAGGTAAAACTGTCACCACCGATAAATCCACGATAATCGAGAATTTCAATAAGCATTTCTCTACGGCTGGCCATGCTTTCCTCCTGGCTACCCCAACCCCGGCCAACAGCTCCACAGCCCCCGCAGCTACTTGCCCAAGCCTCCCCAGCTTCTCCTTCACCCAAATCCAGATAGCAGATGTTCTGAAAGAGCTGCAAAACCTGAACCTGTAGAAATCAGCTGGGCTAGACAATCTGGACCCTCTCTTTCTAAAATTATCCGCAGCGATTTTTTAGAACCGCTATTACTAATCTGTTCCTGAAGATTGGAAAGCTGCGGCGGTCATCCACTACTTCAAAGGGAGTGACACTAGACCCAAACTGTTATAGACCTATATCCATCCTGCCCTGCCTTTCTAAAGTCCTCAAAAGCAAAGTTAATAAACAGATCACTGACCATTTCGAATCCCACCATACCTTCTCCACTGTGCAATCCGGTTTTTGAGATGTTCAAGGGTGCAGCTCATCCATGCTCAAGGCACTAAACGATATCATGACCGCCATCGATAAAAGATAGTACTGTGCAGCCGTCTTCATCGACCTGGACAAGGCTTTCGACTCTGTCAATCACCGCATTCTTCACGGCAGACTCAACAGCCTTGGTTTCTCAAATGACTGCCTCGCCTGGTTCACCAACTATTTCTCAGATAGAGTTCAATGTGTCAAATCGAAGGGCCTGTTGTCCAGACCTCTGGCAGTCTCTATGACTCTTTTCTCTGTATTTATCAACGATGTCGCTCTTACTGCAGGTGGTTCCCTGATCCAACTGTACGCAGACGACAACATTCTGTATACATCTGGCCCTTCTTTGGACACTGTGTTAACCAACCTCCAAACGAGCTTCAATGCCATACAACACTCCTTCTGTGTCCTTCAACTGCTCTTAAATGCTAGTAAAACCAAATGCATACTTTTCAACCGTTCGCTGCACGCACCCGCCCGCCGACAAGCATCAGAACTCTGGACGTTTCTGACTTAGAATATTTGGACAACTACAAATACCTAGGTATCTGGCTAGACTGTAAACTCTCCTTCCAGACTCATATTAAACATTTCCAATCCAAAATGAAATCTAGAATCGGCTTCCTATTTCACAACATAGCCTACTTTACTCACGCCACCAAACATACCCTCATAAAACTGACCATCCTACCAATCCTAGACTTTGGCAATGTCATTTACAAAATAGCTTCCGATACTCTACTCAGCAAACTGGATGCAGTTTATCACAGTGCCATCCATTTTGTCACCAAAGCCCCTTATACCACTCACCACTGCGACCTGTACGCTCTAGTCGGCTGGCCCTCGCTACATATTCGTCGCCAGACACACTGGCTCAAGGTCATCTATACTGTAAGTCTCTGCTAGGTAAAGCTCCACCTTATCTCAGCTCACTGGGATAACAACACCCATCCATAGCACGTGCTCCAGCAGGTATATCTCACTGGTCATCCCCAAAGCCAACACCTCCATTGGCCGCCTTTCCTTCCTGTTCTCTGCTGACAATTACTGGAACGAATTGCAAAAATCGCTGAAGCTGGAGACTTAATTTCCCTCACTTACTTTAAACATCAGCTATCTGAGCAGCTAACCGATCCTGCAGCTGTACATAGCCCATCTGTAAATAGCCCACCCAACTACATCATCCCCCTGTTTTTATTTAATTTTCTGCTCTTTTGCACACCAGTTTTTCTACTTGCACATCACCATCTGCTCATGTATCACTCCAGTGTTAGTTTGCTAAATTGTAATTACTTCGCACCTATGGCCAATTTATTTCCTTACCCCCTCACGCCATTTGCACACACTGTATATAGACTTTCTTTTTTTCTATTGTGTTATTGACTGTACGCTTGTTTTTTCCATGTGTAACTCTGTGTTGTTGTTTGTGTCGCACTGCTTTGCTTTATCTTGGCCAGGTCGCAGTTGTAAATGAGAACATGTTCTCAACTAGCTTACCTGGTTAAATAAATAAATAAAGGTGAAATAAAACAAATATCATACTCTACTACATCTCTCTGTTCTACTCCATCTCCCAATACATCTTTCTAGATATCTCCACATCCTTCTCTACTCTACATACTGTATCTCTCCATCTCTCTGCTCTCCATCTCTCTGCTCTACATCACTCTAAATAGCTCTATTCTACACCTCTCCATTTCTCTACTCTACATCACTCTCCACTTTACATCTCCCTACCCTAAATTTCTCTACTACCTCTCTACATAGCTCCAATACATCTCTTCACTCTACATCTCTCTACATCTGTACTCTACCTCTCTACATCTCTATACTCTACATCTCTTTCCACTATATATTTTTACATCTCTACACATCTCTCTACTACCTATGTCTACTCTACATCTCCCCACTACATCTTTCTACTCTACATCTCTCAACTACATTTTTCCAATCTACAGTATCTCTACTCTACATTTCTGTACATCTCTCTTCATGTCTGTACATATCTCCGCTCTTCATGTCTGTACATATATTTTCTCTACATGTCTGTACATATCTCTTCTCTACATGTCTTTGCATATATCTACTCTACATGTCTGTACATCTCTCTGCATGTCTGTACATACATCTTCTCTGCATGTCTGTACATATCTCTACTCTACATCTCTCTTCTCTACATGTCTGTACATCACTCTACATATCTCTTCTCTACATGACTTTACATATCTCTGCTCTACATGTCTGTACATATCTATTCTCTACATGTCTTTACATATCTCTACTCTACATGTCTGTGCATCTCTCTACATGTCTGTACATAGCTCTACTCTACATGTCTGTACATCTCTCTACATGTCTGTACATATCTCTTCTCTATATGACTTCACATCTCTCTACTCTACATGTCTGTACATCTCTCTACATGTCTGTACATATCTCTTCTCTATATGACTTTACATCTCTCTACTCTACATGTCTGTACATCTCTCTACATGTCTGTGCATATCTCTTTTCTACATCTCTCTACATGTCTGTACAAATCTCTTCTCTACATGTCTTTACAAATCTCTACTCAACATGTCTGTACATCTCTCTACATATCTCTTCTCTACAAGACTTTACAATTCTCTACTCTACATATCTGTACATCTCTCTACATGTCTGTACATGTCTCTTCTCTACATGTCTTTACATATCTCTACTCTACATGTCTGTACATATCTCTTCTCTACATGTCTTTACATATCTCTACTCTACATGTCTGTGCATCTCTCTACATGTCTGTACATATCTCTACTCTACATGTCTGTACATATCTCTTCTCTACATGTCTTTACAAATCTCTACTAAACATGTCTGTACATCTCTCTACATGTCTGTACATCTCTCTACATGTCTGTACATATCTCTTCTCTATATGACTTCACATCTCTCTACTCTACATGTCTGTACATCTCTCTACATGTCTGTACATATCTCTTCTCTATATGACTTTACATCTCTCTACTCTACATGTCTGTACATCTCTCTACATGTCTGTACATATCTCTTCTCTACATCTCTCTACATGTCTGTACATATCTCTTCTCTATATGACTTTACATCTCTCTTCTCTACATGTCTTTACATATCTCTACTCTTCATGTCTGTACATCTCTCCACATATCTGTACTTATCTCTTATCTACATATCTTTACATATCTCTACTCTGCATGTCTGTACATATCGCTACTCTACATCTCTCTTCTCTACATGTCTGTACATATCTCTTCTCTATATGACTTTACATATCTCTACTCTACATGTCTGTACATCTCTCTACATGTCTGTACATATCTGTTCTTTACATCTCTCTACATCTCTGCACATATCTCTTCTTTACATCTCTCTACATGTTTGTACATCTCTCTACATGTTTGTACATCTCTCTACATGTCTGTACATATCTCATCACATGTCTCTACATCTCTCTACTCTACATGTCTGTACATCTCTCTACTCTACATCTCTCTTCTCTACATGTCTGTACATCTCTCTACAGTACTTGGCCCATCAACAGGTGACGTAATCTCTATTATACATTTTCACTAGTCTTGCCCCTTAATGTACCCTAGTGTACATTTATGTTAATTCTTCGAAGGGATCCTTTCTCTGATTTGGTAGCCCATATATTTGTTTATGAACAGAAACATATCTAAATTGTCATTTATTTTTTTGTCCATGGACTGTTTAGTATACATTTCACAATTTGTTTGAACATAGCCTGTTTAGTTTCTACTCTTGGTTGCTGAACAACAAATTTTTCTCAGAGCTAAATTAAATAGTGCAATATTTCTCTACAATTTTACAGGAATCAAAAGCACACACACAAAAACAACTGGAAATAACCCCTTGGCAAGCAGCTAAACCAGTGCATGCTGAAGGATTCCACAGGGCATTAGACATCTCAAATAAAAATCAACTGCTTCCTCATGAGTACAATTGCTCTTTTCACAGTTGGCTTATAAAAAAAAAAAATACTTGTAATTTGAAGCACACTATAGATTCTAGGGCAATGAGTTATTTTCAGAATAACCAGAACCTATAACCAACACTCACTTATGAAAATTGGCACTAACGCTGGAGCAGTAGTAGCTGTCAGAATCATAGTATGTATTTTATCAGTGAGCAGAGCCCATGTGCTACAATATCACCTATTATGACACACTACACACATGGCTAAAATCACACTGAACATGAAGCACTTGTCTCTTTCCCTTCCTGCTCCAATGGAAGACCCAGCAGGCCAATGTTAGTAGAATACTAGAACACAGGTCCCAGTCGGCCCTCAGGAGAGGGGTTCCCTGCCATTGGTAATGTAGTCTGGAGCCTGCCGCAGCCAGCTCTTCAAACAGGCCTCGTCGTCACTGGAAAGAGCTCCACTGGGTCATACTGGTGCTCTGTGGTCATTTGAACCCGTCACGGGCTTTAAGGTATGAAACATACGTCTTGTGTTTGGCCTACAGCAGGATTCCGCCTTGAAACAAGCTCTCTGACTTTGAAGATCAGTGAAATACACGTTTAAAGTTCTCATGTCCAGGGGGCAGAGAGTAAGAATGTTATAGTGATCAGAGGTGATGTGGTGTTGGCTTTGAACATGTTTCCAAATTAATAGTAGCTACATTATGAAGTGAGAGTATTCAGAATGAATCAACTCTACAAGGTTGCTTAAAGTCAATGTCCTCACAAAACCACGTACGACTCCATTATGATACGGTCTCTGTGCCAAAACAAGACAAACAGTTCTAAATAACATGGTCCCTTCCCTGAGTATTCCCTCCAATAACATTTTTCAGATAATAAGTTACTCTATATCCAGTCAGTAGTGTCCCTCTGGCCCTGCCCTCTAAGCCAAGTCATTGGTAACAGTGCCTCCACTCCTGATGACAACAGAAAAAACTAAGGCAATGGTGAACGGCTGGAGGATTGCTAGAGTACATGAATGAGCAGGCTACTGAATCAGTGACCATGGCTTTCATTGATGCTTTCTATTTCTGGAGCAACCTCCAGTCCTGAAACGATCCCAGCTGTGCACAATGATGTATCTATGGCTGGGCCAGATAGCATCTGTGTTAAGTCTAACCACTAATGGTCAATCTGGCTGCTGTGGCTAAAGCCTAGCTGGGCTAATAGCATTGTTACATTAGCCACAGCATTAATGTCTAGCTAGAATTGTGTCTAAACAAACAGTTGCTCTGGCTGACTGTGCCTGGAGGTCTGTGAAGGTGTTAGCAGCTGTGCTAATATTTGTGCTGGTGTCAGGCCTAATAGAGGGCTAAGCTAATCGGGCCAGTGATTGTGGGGAAGTGATGACAGGCCAAGCTGTTCCTGTTCCTCAACAGTTTGGACATCAGGAAAAATAGATCATCATTACCTGTCTGGGAGGCACGGGCCCAGGGGAACTCCAGCTAAACAGACTGCCCTCTTCCCTCCCACAGAGTACAACCACACGGGTAGTGACCACCACCGCTGCTGCTGCCGCCGCTGCCACCATCACCAACTCATCCACCACCACTGCTGCCGACACCATCACCAACACATCCACCACCGCTGCCACCGCCACCAACACCTCCACCACAATCACCTCCTCCACCACCACCTTCTCCTCCACCACCACCACAACCTCCTCCACCACCACCGCCTCCATAGCCTCCAACACCATCGCCTCCACCACCATCACCTCCACCTCCTCCATCGTTCGGAAGGCGAGTTGGTGCCACGGTGCTCAATAGAACTAATAGGAGCTGGCAGGGTGAAAAATGCACTATAATAAGGTCTGTTTTTTCGCGATTAATTCAAAACGACGGCAAGCTTGACTGCCGTTGCAAGAACAGAACGCTAAAATCAACCCTACTACTTGGCCCAAACGTCCAGTGTGCACTCTGAGAGTGAAACGGTCTGAATTTACAAACTGACAATTTTTCTAAGAATGGAAACACCATGATATTAATTAAATGAATTAAGCCAAATTTCTTAAAATCAATCCCTTAAACTATGTTATTATAAGTTTTAAGGTTTTAAATTCTCTGGTAATGCCAAAATGGAATACTTTTAAATGCTTCTCAAAGATGCTCTTTGGTGGTCAATCTAGCAATAACTTGCAGTAACAGAAGAAATGGCTGAGAATTAAATGACGTGCCACAGAATGCTGCAGCAGCACGGAGGGTGTGCCGCAGTATGACACAACTTTTAAAGGAGGAACCACTGCTATGGGTGTACTTCAATATCAAACAGTGACCTGGGTTCTGGGATCCTGCAACACCGGCTAGCCATATCGCGCCTCAGAGGAATATTTCACATTGTATTAGGCTGATTTACCCCTAAACCCCTTCCTTCTCCTAGCCAGCGTTGGTCCCAGCTCTAACTATGATCCCTGTGGGATGAACAGGAGATATGAATATAAATAAGTGTGTGACAGCTTGCTGGCTTCTTCTGAGGAGCTCCTGGATAAAAGCCTCCCCTATACTGAGGCCCTTGCGGGCCCATCCTAACCAAACGCTGTTCTTTTGTCTCAGCTGTCAATCACTGTCAGCCACCAATGGCTGCCACAACTTGGGGGGACAGGAAGGGGCCTGGCGTGTCCCAAAACGGATCTTGCTATGCAATACTAGTTGTGTGTGTGTGTGTGTTGTGTGGGTGGTAGGGGAATGTAATTTGGAAATCTGAAATTCTAAAACACAATTAAACCCATGTACACAAAGCATACTAAGAGCCGTACACCTTAATTAAAGGCAACAATGTTCCCCTTCTCCCTTCCCTCTGTCTCTCTCCCCCCCATTCCCTTCTGTCTTTGTGGGGTCTGGGCTGCTGTGAAAATATTTACCCAGGGAGGGTTCACTGCTGGAGGGGCTGCTCCCCTCCCACCACCCCACATAATCAGTCTAAATACATTATCCACTTATTGGAGATGAGCAGCGACGCTGGAGGGGATGTGCGGTCTGCGTAACATAGCTACGGTTATGGCCGCCAGTATGACAGGGTAATGAATTTCTGCTCTGAGCGCCCGGAGAGGAGGAATGACTGCCCAAAGGAAGAGTCGCTAATCAGACACTTGGAGAGGAGGAATGACTGCCCAAAGGAAGGGCCGCTAATCAGACACCTGGAGAGGAGGAGTGACTGCCCAAAGGAAGGGCCGCTAATCAGACACCTGGAGAGGGGGAATGACTGCCCAAAGGACGGGCCGCTAATCAGACACCTGTGTGTCTTATGGCTTAGATCCCGCTAACGGGATCGATATGACAACAGCCAGTGAAAGTATGAAGTATTTTACACCATTTTAAAGATAAACTTCTTAATCCCACCACAGTGTCCAATTTCAAAAAGGCTTTACGACTAAAGCACACCAAATGATTATGTTAGGTCTGCACCTAGTCACAGAAAGACACATCTTGATGAAAATACAAGTGTTATGCATGGAACTTTTGATAAACTTCTCCTTAATGCAACCGCTGTGTAATAAATAAAAAAAAGCTTTACCGAAAAAGCACACCATGCAAAAATCTGAGACAAGCTCAAACACAAAAACAAGCTATACAGATATCCGCCATGTTGTGGAGTCAACAGAAGTCAGAAATAGCATTATAAATATTCACTTACCTTTGATGATCTTCATCAGAATGCACTCCCAGGAATCCCAGTTCCACAACAAAAGTTTGATTTGTTCGATAAAGTCCCTAATTTATGTCCAAATACCTCCTTTCCATGTTGTCTGTAGCTTGTGAGGTGTGGAAACACTCTGTTGCTTTTATGAATTTTGTCTTGTTGCTTTTTGTTTTATGTTGCTCTGTCTGTATGCTATGTCTTGCTTGTCCTATGTTGCTCTGTCTGTATGCTATATCTTGCTTGTCCTATGTTGCTATGTCTTGCTTGTTCTATGCTGCTATTGTCTATATTGTAATTGTTTTTAATAACCTGCCCAGGGACTGCGGTTGAAAATTAGCCGGCTGGCTAAAACCAGCACTTTTACTGAAACGTTGATTAATGTGCACTGTCCCTGTAAAAATAAAAAATAAACTAAAAAACTAAAACTAAAAAAAGAAAAACTCCCTAGGAAGCCATTTATGTGAACAGTGTCTGAACACTATCTGCTGTTGCTATACAGGGGGTTTGCAGTAGGTATACAGGGGGTTAGGATGTAGGTATAAAGAGCGTTAGATGTAGGTATACAGGGGGTTAGATGTTGGTATACAGGGGGTTAGATGTAGGTATGCATGGGGTTAGCTGTTGGTAAACAGGGGGTTAGCTGTAGGTATACAGGTGATAGGTATTCATGGGGTAAGCTGTAGGTATACAGGTGATAGGTATACAGGAGGTTAGCAGTAGGTATGCAGGGGGTTAGCTGTAGGTACACAAGTGATAGGAATACATGAGGGTTAGCTGTCTGTATGCAGGTGGAAGGGTTAGCAGTATGTGAACAGGTGGTAGGTATACAGGGGGTTAGCAGTAGGTTTACAGGGGGTTAGCTGTATGTATAGAGGTGGTAGGTATACAGGGGGTTGGCAGTAGGTATGCAGGTCATAGGAATACAGGGGGTTAGCAGTATGTATACAGGTGGTAGGTATAGAGGGGGTGAGCAGTAGGTATACAGGTGGTAGGTATACAGGGGGTTAGCAGCAGGTATACAGGTGATAGGTATACAGGGGGTTAGCAGTCGGTATACAGGGGGTTAGCAGTAGGTATACAGTGGGTTAGCTGTGTGTATACAGGGGGTTAGCTGTAGGTATACAGGTGATAGGAATACAGGGGGTTAGCAGTATGTATACAGGTGGTAGGAATACTGGGGGTTAGCAGTAGGTATACAGGTGATAGGAATACAGGGGGTTAGCTGTATGTAGACAGGTGATAGGTATACAGAGGGTTAGCAGTAGGTATGCAGGGGGTTAGCTGTATGTATACAGGTGGTAGGTATACAGGGGGTTAGCTGGTATGTATACAGGTGGTAGGTATACAGGGGGTTAGCAGTAGGTATACAGGGGATTAGCTGTATGAACTAAGGGTATGAACTAGGGAATGAATTAGGGAATAAACTAGGGTATGCACTAAGGAATGAAATAGGGACACCAGATTTGGAGCAGACGAACAATGCTGTGCTTCAACAGTCTATGATTGCCTTCCCACACTATTACCAAAAGGCAACAACAAAATTCTCTAAACTCTGTGAAAATAACATATTGTGGAGACATGTTCCATGGCACTAAGTCCATACATCCAATGAGTAACCACCCAAGTCTTAACACAGCTGGCTGATTTGTTTAATGTTAATGTTGTCTAATTAATTTCAGAATTTAGCTAATGATGCACTACGTCATCACAGGGAGAGACTGGGGAGATGACTGGAGTCCAACAGTGATGGAAGGAGGTGCAGGGTATCATCTTATGTCATCACATCATAAAGTGACATCACACCAGAACATGGCCAATCACTCACACACGCTCTCTCACACAAGGACACAACATGATGAACAAATTCATGGCCAACTTGGAGAACCCTTTTTCTTCGGCACACCATGGATGATCTTTCCATTGGCCACTGCAGGCTTCTCAGAGCTCATCTACCTCTTCAATCACACAAGTGTCATGAAGATACAGAGTGGCAGTCAGCCGACCTCTATGGGACAGAGACGGGAGAGATGGATGAATGGTCATATAACTCAGTCAGAAACACAGCAAAGAGAGAGAGAGGAGACAGGATCCCTCCCCTCCTCACTGTTAGTCATTTAAATCCTCCATGGTTGAGGCTGGCTGCAGCCTGGCTTCTATAGTAACACTAACCACTTGTATCTGCATGGTCACGTTCAGAGGGGAGAGGGAGCTGTAGTCCTGAAGTGAGGGTTGTAATGACGTGGCTCTCTCTGGCCAGTTGGACAGGACTCTGTGGGGAGAGAACATGGAGACCATGTGTGCCTAGGAACCCTTGTGAGAGGGAAAGGCATTTAACACACTATCAGATCCTATTCCTCTGACACACATGCCACAGATCAACCAGGCAAACAATCACACACGCACACACACACACACACACACACACACACACACACACGGAGGGAGAACATGAAAAACACCACTCAAAAGTTAAACGATATATAACCCTGATTGGGAGACAACATGAAAAATGACAAAGCCACTAACGGGCTAAAGAATAACACTGAAGTAGAAGCTGAAGAGACAAGGTAATGGAGCCGATCTGCATGTATCGTCTTTGATCACCAGAAAGCACTGCCACTGTCGGTTAGTCTTGATGAAGCATCTCTGTAACAGAACGCCAGTGTTAGATGCACTATGTAAATGTGCAGGGGGAGGAACAGTAATCTGGTATTCTCCAAGGTTTTCTCAGGAGACCTCAGGCCTTATTTACAGTATTTCTCTATGTGTGCCACATAAACACAAACAGATTGGATAATGCAGAGGGGACTATGGGATTAATTTTGAAGTGTCTGATTAGTGTGGCACAGTGGCTCTGTCCTGGGGTAATTGTGTCTGGGCTCATCTCTCTGTGGCCCTCTGGCTTATTGCAGTCTGGCAGAGACCCTCCATCTACCCCCGCCCCTGCCCTAAGAGACTGTCAATCAAATCACTGGCAGGACCGTCTGGGTAACATGACACAATAATGGCATCCAGCAAGTGCGAATGACTTCAATTTGTCACAATAGTGGGTTTGAACAACAATTTACTTTGGCTTGACTTTGATCACTTTGGCTGATGTTTTCATGTAATAATAAAAAATAAAAAAATGTGTTAATGTGTTTTTAATTCAAACTGAGTCACACAAAGAAATGGTCCAACATAGTGAAGAGTAAATACAGATAACCTGAGAAATAACTGAATACTGCATGTTGAATACTACATGGTCAACAGTCAGCCTTCTGTCATAGAGATGCTCCAGAAGTGTCAACACAGAAGGGTCAACAGTCAGTCTCTTCGGTGATAGGAGTGCACAGAAGGGTGAACAGTCAGTCTCTTCGGTGATAGGAGCACACTGAAGGGTCAACAGTCAGTCTCTTAGGTCATAGGAGTACACAGAAAGGCTTGAACAGAGTGCCATTTTCCACTCAGACAGTCAGAACCACCCCCTCTCTCAGGTAGACACAATTTCACAATTGAAGTGTGTAGTATTCATTATACAGTTTTCAGGTATTTCTCAGGTTATCTTAATTTACTCTTCACTATGTTGGACCATTTCTTTGTGTGACTCAGTTTGAATTAAAAACACATTAACACTTAATTTTTTATTTTTTTATGTATTATTACATGAAAACGATCAGCCAAAGTGATCAAAGTCATGCCAAATTAAATTGTTGCTCAAAGTCTGGGGAGAAGGGAGGTGGAGGTAGAGAGAAGGATTGGAAGGAGGGAAGGAGGGAGGGTAAACAATTGAATTTATTTTATTATTTTATTAAACATTTATTTAACTAGGCAAGTCAGTTAAGAACAAATTCTTATTTACGACGACCTACCAAAAGGCAAAAGGCCTCCTGCGGAAACGGGGATCAAAAATCTAAATAAATGAAATAAAAATACAGGACAAAACACACATCACGACAAGAGAGACAACACTACATAAAGAGAGACCTAAGGTAGCAATATATCATGGCAGCAACACATGACAACACCGCATGGTAGCAACATAACATGACAACACATTAGCAACACATGGCAGCACCACAACATGGTAGCAGCACAAAACAGGGTACAAACATTATTGGGCACAGACAAGAGCACAAAGGGCAAGAAGGTAGAGAAAACAATTCATCACGCAAAGCAGCCACAACTGTCAGTCAGTATTTCCGTGATTGATTCTTTGAATGAAGAAATTGAGATAGAACTGTCCAATTTGAGTGTTTTTTGCAGCTCGTTCAAGTCATTAGCTGCAGTGAACTGAAAAGACGAGCGACCCAGGGATGTGTGTGCTTTGGGGACATTTAACAGAATGTGACTTGCAGAACGGGTGTTGTATTTGGAGGATGAGGGCTGCAGTAGATATTTCAGATGGGGGGAGTTTTATAAATATAGTTTTATAAATAAGCATCAACCAGTGGGTCTTGCGACGGGTATACAGAGATGATCGGTTTACAGAGGAGTACAGTGATGTGTCCTATAAGGAGCATTGGTGGCAAATCTGATGGCCGAATGGTAAAGTACATCTAGCCGCTCAAGAGCACCCTTACCAGTCATCTATAAATTACATCTCCATAATCTTGCATGGGTAGGATGTTCAATTGAATCAGGGTTAGTTTGGCAGCTGGGATGAAAGAGGAGCAATGGCGATAGAGGAAACCAAGTCTGCAGCTTTGATATGTGCTGAGAGAAGGACAGTGTACTGTCTAGCAATTCTCCCAAGTACTTGTATGAGGTGACTACCTCAAGTTGTAAACCCTGAGAGGTAGTGATAACACCTGTTGGGAGAGGGGCATTCTTCTTACCAAACCACATGACCTTTGTTTTGGAAGTGTTCAGAACAAGGTTCAGGCAGAGAAAGCTTGTTGGACACTAAGAAAGCTTTGTTGTAGAGCGTTTAAAACTAAATCCTGGGAGCGGTCAGCTGAGTATAAGACTGTACCATCTGTATATAAATGGATAATAGAGCTTCCTACTGTCTGAACTATGTTGTTGATGTAAATTGAGAAGAGTGTGGGGCCTAGGATCGAGCCTTGGGGTACGCCCTTGTTGACAGGCAGTGGCTGAGACAGCAGATGTTCTGACTTTATACACTGCACTCTTTGAGAGAGGTAGTTAGCAAAGTAGGCCAAAGACCACTCAGAGACATCACTAGCACGTAGCCAGCCCACAAGAATAGAATGGTCTACCGTATCAAAAGCTTTGGCCAAGTCAATATAAATAGCAGCACAATATTGCTTAGAATCAAGGGCAATGGTGACATCATTGAGGACCTTTAAGGTTGCAGTGACACATCCATAACCTGAGCCGAAACCAGATTGCATATCAGAGAGAATAATATATGCATCAAGAACCAGTCAGTTGATCACTGAAGTTTTTCTAACACTTTTGATAAAAATGGCAAAATAGAAATAGGCCTATAAGGATCAGCTTGATCTCCCCCTTTAAATAAAGGATGAACTGTGGCTGCCTTCCAAGCAATGGGAACCTCCATAGAGAGGAGAGACAGGTTAAAAAGGTCAGAGACAGTTTAAAAAGGTCAGAGACAGGGGCGGCAACATTCAAGAAGGGTCTAAACCATCTGACCCAGATGTTTTTTTGGGGTCAAGTTTAAGGAGCTCCTTTAGCACCTTGGACTCAGTGACTGCCTGTAGAGAGAAACTTTGGAGTGGGACAGGGGAAAAGAGGGAGGAGAATCGGGGCTAGTTGTATTAGAAGGGGTGGCGAGAAGAGGAAGTGTTGGACAGGCAAGGAGGCATGGCTCCCATGGGAATCCTGAAGTGGTTTCTCACTTCACACCTCCGTGATAATTTAAGTTGAATCTGGTCTGTCTCAGTTCCAGGTTGGATGGTGTCCTCAGGCCTCTACTGTTTGTTTATCAGAGCACCCTCTGTATAGCTTGGAAAAAGGAATCATTGGTAGTAGTAATCCTCCCAGGTAATTTAGTCTAAAATTAGGTTGTAGGTTTGGAGTTTTGATCTGGAGTGAAGGTTTTGCTGTGGAGGGTAGCATCCTGTATATGTCCCTGCCGAAAATCCAAGCTTAACTAACTACCAAATCTATCATTCTGTAAAAAACATTGAAATATGTGAGAGCTCACATGAAGACGAGATGTCATATCCCTAAGCTAACATTGTCTTCATGTGAGCTCTCACATTTTTCAAAGTTTTTTACAGAATGATAGATTTGGCATTCCTACCAAATATTTTATTATATATACTTCACATTACTTGAAGTCTTTACTTGTATAAACATTTTTTAGGGAGATTTCTCTATTTTTCTGGAGAATTAACATAAACACAGGCTCACAGTTCAGGAAACACTAATCGACAATAATGCTCCTCTAGTACTCAAAACACATGCTTTCTGTAGAAAAAGCTGAGTATTCACCAAGACACATCACAGCACAACCTGAGCAACTCAACCTGCTGCTGAACCTATGACCTCCAGGCGCTGACTCCAAGCTCCCTACTCACTACCCATGACTCGGATCTGAACTCACTGCACCAGTGCCGCTACCAGCATGCCATTTAGATCCAGAACACAACCTCTAGATCCAGAGCACGACCCTTTAGATCCAGAACCCGACCTCTTTGGATCCAGAACACAACCTTTTTAGATCCGGAACATAACCTCTTTAGATCCAGAACACGACCTCTTTAGATCCAGAACACAACCTCTTGAGATCCAGAACACAACCTCTTGAGATCCAGAACACGACCTCTTTAGATCCACAACACTACCTCTTTAGATCCAGAACACAACCTCTTTAGATCCAGAACACAACCTCTTTAGATCCAGAACACAACCTCTTTAGATCCAGAACACAACCTCTTTAGATCCAGAACACAACCTATTTAGATCCAGAACACAACATCTTGATCCAGAACACAACTTCTTTAGATCCAGAACATAACCCTTTACATCCAGAACACAACCCCTTTACATCCAGAACACAATCTCTTGAGATCCAGAACAGAACCTCTTGAGATCCAGAACACGACCTCTTTAGATTCAGAACACTACCTCTTTAGATCCAGAACACGACTTCTTTAGATCCAGAACACAACCCTTTACATCCAGAACACGACCTCTTTAGATCCAGAACATGAGCCTTTAGATCCAGAACACAACCCTTTAGATCCAGAACACGACCTCTTTAGGTCCAGAACACAACCTCTTTAGATCCAGAGCATGACCCATTAGATCCAGAACACGACCTCTTTAGATCCAGAGCATGACCCATTAGATCAAGAACACGTCCTCTTTAGATCCAGAACAAGACCCTTTAGGTCCAGAACACGACCTCTTTAGGTCCAGAACTCGACCCTTTAGATCCAGAACAAGACAATGGAAGATCTGTTCAGGATTTAAGTCAACACTTGAGGCCTCAGATCACTCCAGTCGGTCACCAACTGGCATTCCTAGTCGATCACCAAACATTTCTGTAAAACTAAAAACTATGATAAAACTATTCGTTCCATTTTTTTTTTTCGTTGGCGGTAGGTGCACTTGATTCAGCAGCCCTAGCGCCACTGGGAAGGCAAAGTGTTCCCATTTTGAACCATGTCATGCGTCTGAAGGCATAACTCTGCCTACCTGGCAGACCCAGGGAGCAAATCAAGAGCACTTATAGGCCTACCACTGGCCAATCAGATATTGTAGCTGAAATTACTGTCTTCACAGTTTCCTTGCTTCATAGACTGTAAAAATAAGCCTTGAACACACAAGAAAGTTGACAATGTAAGATTTCAAAACTTTTTAAATCAGCCTAGAGAGAGACTCAATGAATACAGCAAATAGCTGCTGTTTTTATGAGTAAGTCCATGTTTAAGTTGTTATTCTTGTTCAACACTTTTTTATAATAAAAAGCATGTTCTCCCTCTGCTCACGCGACAAGCAGCACTGCAGCTGCAATGAATGAGTATAGAAAAGTGTTTTGATAAGCTTGCGCTGTTTTCATTAGCGGCTTGTGTCATTTTTCTATATCAAGGGTTATTTCACTTTCTCTGGTCGCAGGAGTAACAACATGAATTGGTGCATGAGGCAGAAATAGTGCAGTGTGTTTCTCCATCAGCTGGAAGACTGTGTCCCCTTTTCTCAGCAGAGGGAGGGAGAGAGGAGGGATGGTGAGTCGGGTGAGAGGCAGCCTCACTGCTGCTCCCTCCATCCCCTCAGACTGACCATCAGGTACAGGCCATCAGTCCAGTAAAAAAGCGGAAATCATACTGCTCACTCAGCTGTGCATCACAAGTAATACAACAAATGATCTATTACCAGTGTGATCATATAACTAACATGTTGAAATATTATTAAATGGTTAGGGAATTTCAAGCATAGCCAATATGCAGTTATGATGTATGAACCTGTAGCGAAATCTTTGCTACAGAAGTGTTTTTAATAGGTTAATGTTGCATAGGCTTACATGATAATGTTGACTTAGAAAAGGTTGGTGACAACTACTCTACTTCAGACTTGTCAGCACTGACCAGCCAGTGTACAAGCCCTATGAATTGAGGCTAACTGATACACTTAGGACAGACAGACAGGGTGCCAGTGGCCCGGGGTGGGATTCTGGCGTCTCTCCCCTATGACATTCTCGCTCTCTTTTTCTCCCTCCCATCTATACTGTATAATCTACTGCAGAGATAGCCTGCAGAGTTCTGTCATACTTTCCAGGTCCAAACAGTTCGAGCTTCTAATTTAAAAAATGAATCTCTCCAGAAAAAAAGTATCTCACTGTTGTCGCCTGTTATAGACCCCGCTCAGCTCCCAGCTGTGCCCTGGACACAATGTGTGAATGAATTGCCCCCCATCTATCTTCAGAGTTTGTTCTGTTAGGTGAGCTAAATTGGGATATGCTTAACACCCCGGTAGTCCTTCAATCTAAGCTAGATGCCCTCAATCTCACACAATTTAACAAGGAACCCACCAGGTACAACCCTAAATCCGTAAACCTGGGCACCCTCATAGATATTATCCTGACCAACTTGCCCTCCAAATACACCTCCACTGTTTTCAATCCGGATCTCAGCGATCACTGCCTCATTGCCTGCATCTGCTATGGGTCCGCGGTCAAACGACCACCTCTCATCACTGTCAAACGCTCCCTAAAACAGTTCTGCGAGCAGGCCTTTCTAATCAACCTGGCCCGGGTGTCCTGGAAGGATATTGACCTCATCCCATCAGTCAAAGATACCTGGTCGTTCTTTAAAATACATTTTCTCACAATCTTAAAAAAGCATGCCCCTTTCAAAAAATGTAGAACTAAGAACAGATATAGCCCTTGGTTCACTCCAGACCTGACTGCCCTCGAACAGCACAAAAACATCCTGTGGCGGACTGCACTAGCATCGAATTGTCCCCGCGATATGCAACTTTTCAGGTAAGTCAGGAACCAATGCACGGAGTCAGTCAGGAAAGCAAAGGCTGGCTTTTTCAAACATACATTTTTATCCTGTAGCTCTAACTGCAAAAATGTTTGGTACACTGTAAATTCCATGGAGAATAAAAGCACCTCCTCCCAGCTACCCACTGCACTGAGGCTAGGTAATACTGTCACCACCGATAAATCCACGATAATCGAATATTTAAATAAGCATTTCTCTACGGCTGGCCATGCTTTCCTCCTGGCTACCCCAACGCCGGCAAACAGCTCTGCACCCCCCGCAGCTACTCGCCTAATCCTCCCCAGCTTCTCCTTCACCCAAATCCAGATAGCAGATGTTCTGAAACAGCTGCAAAACCTGGACCCGTACAAATCAGCTGGGCTAGACAACCTGGACACTCTCTTTCTAAAATTATCCGCCACCATTGTTGCAACCCGTATTACCAGTTTGTTCAACATCTCTTTTGTATCGCCCGAGATCCCTGAAGATTGGAAAGCTGCCGCTGTCATCCCCCTCTTCAAAGGGGTGACACTCTAGACCCAAACTGTTATAGACCTATATCCATCCTGCCCTGCCTTTCTAAAGTCTTCGAAAGCCAAGTTAATAAACAGATCACTGACCATTTCGAATCCCACCGTACCTTCTCTGCTGTGCAATCCGGTTCACGAGCTGGTCACGGGTGCACCTCAGCCACGCTCAAGGTACTAAACGATATCATAACCACCATCAATAAAAGACAGGACTGTGCAGCCGTCTTCATTGACCTGGCTAAGGCTTTTAACTCTGTCAATCATCGTATTCTTATTGGCAGACTCAACAGCCTTGGTTTCTCAAATGAATGCCTCAGGTTTCACCAACTACTTCTCAGACCAAGTTCAGTGTGTCAAATCTGAGGGCCTGTTGTCCGGACCTCTGGCAGTCTCTATGGGGGTATCACAGGGTTCAATTCTCGGGCCGACTCTTTTCTCTGTATATATCAACGATGTCGCTCCTTCCGTGTACTCCAACTGCTCTTAAACGCTAGTAAAACCAAATGCATGCTTTTCAACCGTTCGCTGCCCGCACCTGCCCGCCCAACTAGCATCACTACTCTGGACTGTTCTGACTTAGAATATCTGGACAACTACAAATACCTATGTGTCTGGCTAGACTGTAAACTCTCCTTCCTGACTCATATTAAACATCTCCAATCAATAATGAAATCTAGAATCAGCTTCCTTTTCGAAACAAATTACCAAAATTGCTGGAGACATATTTCCCTCACTAACTTTAAACATCAGCTATCTGAGCAGCTAACCGATCGCTGCAGCTGAACATAGCCCATCTGTAATTGCCCACCCAATCTACCTACCTCATCCCCATAATGTTTTATTTAATTTTCTGCTCTTTTGAACACCAGTATTTCTACTTGCACATCATCATCTGCTCATATATCACTCCAGTGGTAATTTGCTAAACTGTAATTACTTCGCTACTATGGACTATTTATTGCCTTACCTCCTCACGTCATTTGCACACACTGTATATATACTTTCTTTTTTTCTATTGTGTTATTGACTGTACGCTTGTTTCTTCCATGTGTAACTCTGTGTTGAGGTTCGTGTCGCACTGCTTTGCTTTATCTTGGCTAGGTTGCAGTTGTAAATGAGAACTTGTTCTCAACTAGTTACTTGGTTAAATAAAGGTGAAATATATATATATATATTTTAATGTAGATCCAACCCCCTCCCCAGTTCCCCAAATGTCCAGCCTTACTGTGAGTGTGTGTGTGTGTGTGTGTGTAAAGGGGCCTAGCCAAGTGGTGCTCAAGACTTTGATGTCCACTGCCATTACCCACTGCTCTCATCATCCGCAGGCAGGCAGGCAGGCAGGCAGGCAGGCAGGCAGGCAGGCAGGCAGGCAGGCAGACAGACAGACAGACCAGACAGACCAGACAGACAGGCCCAACCCCCACTAATATACCCGTCAAAGCCCCATCCTTTGACCTAAGACGTATCAGATGCTCAACATGCTCTGCTCACACCTACTGTAACGGTCCTGGACTAAACAACACAAAAACAATACTAGACACTATGGAACTCAAAGCTTTTACAATCTCATCCTGGAATATACAAGGTCTGAGGTCATCTGCCTTTGGCCTAAGGAGCAGGAACCCAGACTTCATCAAAGAAATTGGAAATACAGACATTGTCATCCTACAACAAACATGGTATAGAGGAGACAGACCCAATGGTTGCCATCTAAGTTACGCAGAGCTTGTAGTCCCATCCACCAAATTATGATGTGTGAAACGGGGAAGAGACTCAGGGGGTATGCTAATTTTGAATAGAGCAGACCTAACACACTCTATTAAATTAGTCAAAACAGGAACATTTTACATCTGGCTGGAAATTTATAAGGAAATGATCTCAGAGAAAAATGTCCTCATGTGTGCTACGTATATCTCCCAATAGAATCCCCATACTTTAAAGATTATTTCTGCATCCTAGAAGGGGAGGTCCAAGTGGCTTCTAAACAGCTTCTACCCCAAAGCCATAAGACTACTGAACATCTAATCACATGTCTACCCAGACTATTTGCATTGCCCTCCCCCCTCTTTTAAGCTGCTCCTACTCTATGTTATTATCTATGCATAAGTCACGTTAATAACTCCACCTACAATTATATATTTCCTCAATTACCTTACCAACCAGTGCCCCTGCACATTGACTCTCTACCGGTACCCCCTGTATATAGTCTCACTATTGTTATTTTACTGCTGCTCTTGACTTTTTTGTTACTTTTATTTCTTATTTTCCATTAGGTATTTTTCTTAAATTACATCTCTACATCTGTTGTATTCGGCGCATGTGACAAGTACAATTTGATCTGATTTGAGATAAAACATTTCCAGGACCAGGGACACCTACTAGTCTGAGGCAAACTAAATGCCAGATCTGGAAAATAACCTGACACTCTCAGCACGCAGTGGGACAAACACCTACCTGGAGGTGACATTATTCCCTCCCAAATATGCCCCTCTAGACACAACTATGACAACATAACTTTCTCAGAGCGTTCACTGTCAGTCCACTTGAACAAAGAAATACTAAATCATGAGGCATCAAAGCGAAATAAACTGAATAATATTGAGAAATGCTACAGATGAAAGGAAAGTAGTGTGGAAAACTTCCAAAAAACAATTATGCATCATCAAATGCAATCCCTTTTAGAAGACTTCCTGGACAACACCTTTCACTGTAATAGTGAAGATGTAAACTTTGCAGTTGAAAACCTACACAGTATATTTGACTTCTCAGCTTCACAATCAAATCTAAAAATGTCAAACAGAAAACCAAAGACAATGAACAACAATGACAAATGGTTTGATGAAGAATGCAAAAACCTAAGAAATAAATTGAGAAACCTGTCCAACCAAAAACATAGAGACCCAGCAAACCTGAGCCTATGCCTTCACTATGGTGAATCACTAGAACACTACAGAAACAGAAGGAACAACACGTCAGAAATCAGCTCAATGTAATGAAGAATCCATAGACTCTAACAGCCACAGCTCTGGCATCTTCCACAATATTTGAATCCAAGGACTAATAACCCCAACCTCAAATTTGACTCCAATAACTACCATGGGATAAGCTTCAACAGCACCCTTGGGGAAATCCACTGCATTATCATTAACAGCAGAATTTTACATTTCCTCAGTGAAAATAATATACTGAGCAAATGTCAAATTGGCTTTTTACCAAATTACCGTATGACAGACCACATTTTCACCCTGCACACATTAAAATTGACAAACAAACAAACCAAAATGAAGGCAAAGTTTTCCCATGCTTTGTTGACTTCAAAAAAGCTTTGGACTCAATTTGGCATGAGGGTCTCCTATACAAATTGATGGAAAGTGGTTTTGGAGGAAAAACATTCGACATTATAAAATCCATGTACACAAGCAACAAGTGTGTGGTTAAAATGTGCAAAAACACACACATTTCTTTCCACGGAGCCGTAGTGAGACAGGGATGCAACTTAAGCCCATCCCTCTTCAACATAAAGTGGGGAGAACAAGTATTTGATACACTGCCGATTTTGCAGGTTTTCATACTTACAAACCATGTAGAGGTCTGTAATTTTTATCATAGGTACATTTCAATGCAAATTAATTACTTAAATATCATACAATGTGATTTTCTGGATTTTTTTTTAGATTCCAACTCTCACAGTTGAAGTGTACCTAAAAAAATTACAAACCTCTACATGCTTTGTAAGTAGGGAAAACCTGCAAAATCGGCAGTGTATCAAATACTTCTTCTCCCCACTGTGTATATCAACGGATTGGCGAGGGCACTAGAACAGTCTGCAGCACCCAGCCTCACCCTACTAGAATCTGAAGTCAAATGTCTACTGTTTACTGATTATCTGGTGCAACCAAGGAGGGCCAACAGCAGCACCTAGATCTTCTGCACAGATTCTGTCAGACCTGGTCCCTGACAACAAATCTCAGTAAGACTAAAAATAATGGTGTCCCAAAAAAGGTCCAGCTGCAGGACCACAAATACAAATTCCATATAGAGCACACACAAAAAAGATATGTTCCTCAGCCTAAACATCAGCGCCACAGGTAACTTCCACAAAGCTGTGAACGATCTGAGAGACAAGGCAAGAAGGGCCTTCTATGCCATCAAAAGGAACATAACATTTGACATCCAAATTATTATTGTTTAATTCACTTTTGTTTATTCATTTCACTTGCTTTGGCAATGTTAAAATATGTTTACCATGCCAATAAAGCTGTGGTCCTTCAGCCAGGGCCTCCAAACATTGATGTTTCACACTTGCTTCCACACACTGTCTGAGCTCTGACCGGCCCATCTGGTCCACACTACCCCCTATCAGGGACAAGAAAATGGGGAGGAGAGACAGGGGAGTCAGGCACAGCACTGGGGACAGACTGGTGCATCAGCTAAAAACACACAGACACACAAGAGACAGACCTTAGTACAGACCACAAACATGCTAATATAGGTATTGCTACTTGCATAAGAATCGTGCCTCAAAAGCTAAAACATAATTTGGAAACAGTGCAAGCGAAAGTAAACCAAACTATCCCAAAGCTGTCAAACCTAGACTGCTTACAGGCTAAGGAAACCAATATAAAATATTGTAATTTGGGTGAATTATTCCTTTAACCCAACTCCATCCATCCTCTCTCCAGCTCTCTGTCCTTGCAGGCCAGCCCACACACAGGTGGGTAGGAAGTCTTAATTAATGTTTTTTCATGGTCCCTGGTCGACTGACAGAGTCCTCATGGTGAATGAGAGGAGGAGAGGGGGGAGAGTGAGAGAGGGGGGTTGGTGAGAGAGGGGGGTTGAGGTGTGAGAATAATTATGCCCTAAATCTCTGGTTTCAGAGTATCAGCTCACACTCTCCCTGTTCATAAGTGCACACTGCGGGATCGCCACCTTTCACCTCTCCATAAATCACCTCTGTCTACAGGGGCAGATAAACACCATTGCTACCGAGACCTGGGAGCCAACCCCTGCTCAACCTGGACTGGAGCACTCAGCCACCAGTCATCTGATTGGTTAGGCCTCAATTCACCAGCAAGTATGATGGAGGGCCATCCCACTTTCTGAACAGCGACTCATCACTCGATGAATGAGCAGCCATTTCAATCTGACCATCACATAACATAATAGAAACCATCAGACACAATCAGAATGACTCACGTACTATAAAGTATGTGTCATGTAAATTACTAACAGGTACACATCCTGTGACTCTAGAATCTCAATTATTTTTAAATCACTCACACCGTGTATTGTAGATAGAGAGCAGACAGCCAACAGAGAGCAAGCCCAACGGGGTGGGGTCAGGCTGGTTGAGGTACCTGTAGGAATGCAGGGGTCTGAAGCTTCTATAGGGGTGTTGTGGAGGGGGGGGGGGGGGGGGGGGGGGGGGTCGCAGCAGGAATCCAGGCCACAGCTGAGGGCAGCAGGATTTGCTGGGCTGCTATCACTGGTGATGGATGTCCGTCTGTCTGTTGCCGTAGCACCCTGACGCCAGCCACTCAGCCACTGCAGCAGCTGCTGACTTCCCTGTGACTGACAGAGCAGGTGGGCCTAGAACACACCCACTTCCTGTAGCTGCCCCAGAGGACAACTGCTGCTTCTGCTGGACACAATTATATTGTACGCAGGCTAAGGAATAATTGTAGTAATTGTACACACAATTAAACTGTATACACAGAATACACTTGTAATACACACACATTCATACTGTACACACAAAATACCCTCTTAGTAATACACACACAGACACATGCTTGCACACACTTCACAGACTGACACACACAAACACACAAACACACACACGTCTCATTGAAAAGTGCCGTTGACAGGAAAGACTGTGGAGATGTAACTAGACTGGTTGTGTACAAACTGTCTCTGCCAGCCCCCCTCGCTCTCAGGCCCCCAGCATGTCTCTCCACTGAGATGGTGTCATTACACTGTGACCCTGGCTAGAGCATTCTACCTATCCAGACCCTCCACTGGCCCTAAGAACTGACCCTCTGCTAGGATCCTCTGACACTGAGAAAGCCAGACACAGGAATAGACTACTTCCCAATACATACTGAACTCACACAGTCAGTGACTGAAGATTACTGACTGACTGCAGCAGGGTAGCCTAGTGGTTAGAGTGTTGGACCAGTAACCGGAAGGTTGCAAGTTCAAACCCCCGAGCTGTCGTTCTGCTAGAAACAGAACACACCTGTTCAGGGGCAGAACGACAGATTTGTACCTTGTCAGCTCGGGGGTTTGAACTTGCAGCCTTCCGGTTACTGGTCCAACACTCTAACCACTAGGCTACCAGTCATCTTCAGTCAGTCAGTCAATAACCATCAGTCAGTCAGCCATTAGTCAGTAAGTCAATATCCAGTCAGTAAATAACCATCAGAAAGTCAGTATCCATCAGTCAGTCAGTATCCATCTGTCAGTCAGTCAGTCAGTTTTTTATTTTTCCTTTATTTAACTAGGCAAGTCAGTTAAGAACAAATTCTTATTTTCAATGACGGCCTAGAAACAGTGGGTTAACTGCCTGTTCAGGGGCAGAACGACAGATTTGTACCTTGTCAGCTCGGGGGTTTGAACTTGCAACCTTCCGGTTACTGGTCCAACACTCTAACCACTAGGCTACCCTGCCGCAGTCAGTATCCATCAGTCAGTCAGTATCCATCCGTCAGTCAGTCAGTCAGTATCCATCAGTCAGTCAGTCAGTCAGTATCCATCCGTCAGTCAGTCAGTCAGTATCCATCCGTCAGTCAGTCAGTCAGTATCCATCAGTCAGTCAGTCAGTCAGTATCCATCCGTCAGTCAGTCAGTCAGTATCCATCCGTCAGTCAGTCAGTCAGTATCCATCAGTCAGTCAGTCAGTCAGTATCCATCACACTCAGCTCACCACCAAGGTGTAGCAAAAGCAGAAAAAGCAAACAAAGTGAAGCAGTAAGAGACTGGGCTCCATGTTGGCTCTCCTAGCTGGCTGATGACTTCCAGATTGGCTCAGTTAGTCAGACGTGGCAGGCATGCAGCCAGCCGGCCAGGCAGGCAGCTCACATCATTCCAGATCACTTTACCTCTCCAGCCACACAAAGAGTGGGCTCTGTGTAGCCCAATCAATACAAACAATGGCCAAGAAAAACACAACATACTGAATGAAATCATACACACACACACAAAATCATGGACATTATGGCAGATCGTCCTCAGCCATAATGCAACAGTATCAGCCCCAAACCCATTAAAGGCTACCACACCTCCGCTAGGATCAAATGTGAGATTGATTTAAGCCGCTGTCCTCCTGAATACACTGTACCAGGATCTGTGAAACGTGTTAAAGGCTTTTTAATATCATACACTGTACCAGGATCTGTGAAACGTGTTAAAGGCTTTTTAATATCATACACTGTACCAGGATCTGTGATACGTAGCAGGTGGCCTAGTGGTTAGAGTGTTGGGCCAGTGACTGAAAGGTTGCTGGATTGAATCCCTGAGCTGACTAGGTAAGAATCTGTTGTTCTGCTCCTGAACAAGGCAGTTAACCCACTGTTCCCCGGCAGGCTGTCATTGTAAATAAGAATTTGTGTAGATAAATAAAGGTTAAATAAAAAGTAATATGTGTTAAAGGTTAATTATTATTATCACGCTCAAAGTCAGTGGGAGATTTAACTTAAAATGAGTTTTCTTTTACAGTAACTGCTGAGCAGATAAGATTTCACTAATATCGAACCCTGAGGAGCTGTTAAAAGGGAGACCCTCTATTTGCTTATCTGCTCTCTGATTTGCACTGCCAGCATGTATTTGAGAGAGAAAAGGATAGAGAGAGATGGGGAAGAGAGGGGAGAGGGGTGTGTTTGTGAGCTGTGTCCAAATGGGTTACGGATTGTTGGGAATCTCTCATGCTTGTCAGTGTCATTATAAAGCCATTATTCAGACAGACTCTGTGTTCGCATAATTTGTTTCTAGCCCGTCCTCCTTTCTCCAGCTCTGGACACAAACACGGCTCTGGGGCTGGCTAACCCACATACTGCACCACACTATTAGAAATAGCCCAAATTCCCCCATCTCCAAAATGACTTACATTCTTCCAGTGCTGAACAGCTGCACATAACAGATTTTACTGAGAGAGGAAACTGAGAGCAATTGCTGGGAAAGAGGGACAGAGAGAATGACAGAGATAAATCGAGAGAGAGAGAGAGAGAGAGAGAGAGAGAGAGAGAAAGAGAGAGAGAGAGAGACAGAGAGAGAGAGAGAGAGAGAGAGAGAGAGAGAGAGAGAGAGAGATAGAGAGAGAGTGAGAGAGAGAGAGAGAGAGAGAGAGAGACAGAGAGAGAGTGAGAGAGAGAGAGAGAGAGCGACATCGCCGGTGGTGATTTGTATTTGTATTTGATCTGTATTTATTATGGATCCCCTGCTGCCAAAGCAGCAGCTACTCTTCCTGGGGTTTATTATGGATCCCCTGCTGCCAAAGCAGCAGCTACTCTTCCTGGGGTTTATTATGGATCCCCTGCTGCCAAAGCAGCAGCTACTCTTCCTGGGGTCCAGCAAAAAATTAAGGCAGTTTATACCATTTTAAAACATTACAATCCATTCACAGAACACACTGTGTGCCCTCAGGCCCCTACTCCACCACTACCACATATCTACAGTACTAAATTCATGTGTATGTATAGTGTATATGTTATCGTGTGTGTGTGTGTGTGTGTGTGTGTGTATGTGTGTGTGTGTGTGTGTGTGTGTGTGTGTGTGTGTGTGTGTGTGTGTGTGTGTGTGTGCGTGTGTGTGTGTGTGTGTGCAGCATTGAGGACCTCCTCCATTAGGGCCAGCCGCATTGAGGTCATCCTCCATTAGGGCCAGCAGCATTAAGAGGACCTCCTCCATTTGGGCCAGCAGCATTAAGAGGACCTCCTACATCAGGGCCAGCAGCATTGAGGGCATCCTCCATTAGGCCCAGCAGGATTATGAGGACCTCCTATGTTAGGGCCAGCAGCATTAAGAGGACCTCCTACATCAGGGCCAGCAGCATTGAGGTCCTCCTCCATTAGGCCCAGCAGAATTAAGAGGACCTCTTGCATTAGGGCCAGCAGCATTAAGATGACCTACTCCATTAGGGCCAGCAGCATTAAGAGGACCTCCTCCATTAGTGCCAGCAGCATTAAGATGACCTCCTCCATTAGGGCCAGTACATTAAGAGGACCTCTTCCATTAGGGCCAGCAAAATTAAGAGGACCTCCTCCATTAGGGCCAGCAGCATTAAGATTACCTCTTCCATTAGGGCCAACAGCATTAAGATGACCTCTTCAATTAGGGCCAGCAGCATTAACATGACTAACAATTAGGGCCAGCAGCATTGAGGTCATCCTCCATTAGGGCCAGCAGCATTAAGATGACCTCCTCCATTAGGGCCAGCAGTATTAGGAGGACCTCCTCCATTAGTGCCAGCAGCATTAAGAGGACCTCCTCCATTAGGGCCAGCAGCATTAAGAGACCTCCATTAGGGCCACTAGCATTAAGATGACCTCCTCCATTAGGGCCAGCAGCTTTAAGAGCCCTCCATTAGGGCCAGCAGAATTAAGATGACCTCCTCCATTAGGGCCAGCAGAATTGAAGTCATCCTCCATTAGAATCAGCAGCATTAAGAGGACCTCCATTAGGGCCAGCAGCGTTAAGAGCACTCCATTAGGGCCAGAAGCATTAAGATGACCTCCATTAGGGCCAGCATAATTAAGAGGACCTCCTCCATTAGGGCCAGCAGCATTAAGAGGTCCTATGGAGGTCAGCAGCATAAAGAGGTCCTATGAAGGTCTGCAGCATTAAGAGGACCTATGAAGGTCTGCAGCATTAAGAGGTCATATGAAGGTCTGCAGCATTAAGACGTCCTATGAAGGCCAGCAGCATTAATAGTTCAGCAGCATTAAGAGGACCTCCTCCATTAGGGCCAGCAGAATTAAGAGGACCTCCTCCATTAGGGCCAGCAGCATTAAGAGGTCCTATGGAGGTCAGCAGCATAAAGAAGTCCTATGAAGGTCTGCAGCATTAAGAGGTCCTATGAAGGTCTGCAGCATTAAGAGGTCCTATGGAGACCAGCAGCATTAAGAGGTCCTATGAAGGTCAGCAGCATGAAGAGGTCCTATGAAGGTCTGCAGCATTAAGAGGTCCTATGGACGTGAGCAGCATTAAGAGGTCCTATGAAGGTCTGCAGCATTAAGAGGTCCTATGGACACCAGCAGCATTAAGAGGTCCATTAGGGCCAGCAGAATTAAGAGGACCGAGAGACTGAAAAACAGCTTCTATCTCAAGGCCATCAGACTGTTAAACAGCCACCACTAACATTGAGTGGCTGCTGCCAACACACTGACACTGACTCAACTCCAGCCACTTTAATAATGGGAATTGATGGGAAATGATGTAAATATATCACTAGCCACTTTAAACAATGCTACCTTATATAATGTTACTTACCCTACATTATTCATCTCATATGCATACGTATATACTGTACTCTATATCATCGACTGTATCCTTATGTAATACATGTATCACTAGCCACTTTAAACTATGCCACTTTGTTTACATACTCATCTCATTTGTACATACTGTACTCGATACCATCTACTGTATCTTGCCTATGCTGCTCTGTACCATCACTCATCATATATCCTTATGTACATATTCTTTATCCCCTTACACTGTGTACAAGACAGTAGTTTTGGAATTGTTAGTTAGATTACTTGTTGGTTATTACTGCATTGTCGGAACTAGAAGCACAAGCATTTCGCTACACTCGCATTAACATCTGCTAACCATGTGTATGTGACAAATAAAATTTGATTTGATTTGATTTGATTTGATTTGATTTGAGGTCCTATGAAGGTTAGCAGGATTAAGAGGTCCTATGAAGGTCTGCATCATTAAGAGGTCCTATGAAGATCAGCAGCATTAAGAGGTCCTATGAAGTCCAGCAGCATTAAGAGGTCAGCAGCATTAAGAGGTCAGCAGCATTAAGAGGTCATATGGAGGTCAGCAGCATTAAGAGGTCAGCAGCAGGTCATATGGAGGTCAGCAGCATTAAGAAGCCAGAAGCATTAAGAGGTCCTATGGAGCTCCTCAGCATTAAGAGGTCCTATGAAGGTCTGCAGCATTAAGAGGTCCTATGAAGGTCAGCAGCATTAAGATGTCCTATGGAGGCCAGCAGCATTATGAGGTCAGCAGCCATAAGAGGTCCTATGAAGGCCAGCAGCATTAAGAGGTCAGCAGCATGAAGAGGACCTCCTCCATTAGGGCCAGCAGAATAAAGAGGACCTCCTCCATTAGGGCCAGCAGCATTAAGAGCCCTCCTGACTGATGGCCAGCATCATTAAAAGGACCTTCTCCATTAGGGCCAGGTGCATTAAGAATACCTCCTCCATTTGGGCCAGCAGAATTAAGTTGACCTCCTCCATTAGGGCGAGCAGAATTGAGGTAATACTCCATTAGAATCAGCAGCATTAAGAGGACCTCCATTAGGGCCAGCAGTGGTAAGAGCACTCCATTAGGGCCAGCAGCATTAAGAGGTCCTATGAAGGTCTGCAGCATTAGAGGTCCTATGAAGGTCTGCAGCATTAAGAGGTCCTATGAAGGTCTGCAGCATTAAGAGGTCCTATGAAGGCCAGTAGCATTAAGAGGTCAGCAGCATTAAGAGGACCTCCTCCATTAGGGACAGCAGAATTAAAATGACCTCCTCCAATAGGGCCAGCAGCATTAAGAAGACTTCCTCCATTAGGGTCAGCAGAACTGAGGTCATCCTCCATTAGGGCCAGCAGCATTAAGAGGACCTCCATTAGGGCCAGCAGCGTTAAGAGCACTCCATTATGGCCAGAAGCATTAAGATGACCTCCATTAGGGCCAGCAGCGTTAAGAGGACCTCCTCCATTAGGGCCAGCAGAATTAAGAGGACCTCCTCCATTAGGGCCAGCAGCATTAAGAGGTCCTATGGAGGTCTGCAGCATTAAGAGGTCCTATGAAGGTCTGCAGCATTAAGAGGTCCTATGAAGGTCTGCAGAATTAAGAGGTCCTATGGAGACCAGCAGCATTAGGAGGTCCTATGAAGGTCAGCAGCATTAAGAGGTCCTATGAAGGTCTGCAGCATTAAGAAGTCCTATGAAGGCCAGCAGCATTAAGAGGTCAGCAGCATTAAGAGGACCTCCTCCATTAGGGCCAGCAGAATTAAGAGGACCTCCTCCATTAGGGCCAGAAGCATTAAGAGCCCTCCTGACTGATGGCCAGCATCATTAAAAGGACCTCCTCCATCAGGGCCAGCAGAATTGACGTCATCCTCCATTAGAATCAGCAGCATTAAGAGGACCTCCATTAGGGCCAGCAGCGTTAAGAGGTCCTAAGAAGGTCTGCAGCATTGAGAGGTCCTATGGAGGTCAGCAGCATTAAGAGGTCCTATGAAGGTCAGCAGCATTAAGAGGTCCTATGGAGACCAGCTGCATTAAGAGGTCCTATGAAGGCCAGCAGCATGAAGAGGTCAGCAGCATTAAGAGATCCTATGGAGACCAGCCGCATTAAGAGGTCATTTGAAGGTCAGCAGCATTAAGAGGTCCTATGAAGGTCTGCAGCATTAAGAGGTCCTATGAAGGTCTGCAACATTAAGAGGTCCAATGAAGGTCTGCAGCATTAAGAGGTCCTATGAAGGTCAGCAGCATTAAGAGGTCCTATGAAGGTCTGCAGCATTAAGAGGTCCTAGGGAGTTCAGCAGTATTAAGAGGTCCTATGAAGGTCTGCAGCATTAAGAGGTCCTATGGAGACCAGCAGCATTAAGAGGTGATATGAAGGCCAGCAGCATTAAGAGGTCAGCAGCATTAAGAGGTCAGCAGCATTAAGAGGTCAGCAGCATTAAGAGGTCAGCAGCAGGTCCTATGGAGGTCAGCAGCATTAAGAAGTCAGACACATTAATAGGTCCTATGGAGGTCTGCAGCATTAAGAGGTCCTATGAAGGTCTGAAGCATTAAGAGGTCCTATGAAGGTCTGCAGCATTAAGAAGTCCTATGGAGACCAGCAGCATTACTAGGTCCTATGAAGGTCTGCAGCATTAAGAGGTCCTATGAAGGTCTGCATTATTAAGAGGTCATATGTAGACCAGCAGCATTAAGAGGTCCTATGAAGGTCTGCAGCATTAAGAGGTCCTATGACGTTCTGCAGCATTAAGAGGTCCTATGGAGGTCAGCAGCATTAAGAGGTCCTATGGAGTCAGCAGCATTAAGAGGTCCTATGAAGGTCTGCAGCATTAAGAGGTCCTATGGAGTCCAGCAGCATTAAGAGGTCAGCAGCATTAAGAGGACCTCCTCCATTAGGGCCAGCAGAATTAAGAGGGCCTCCTCCATTAGGGCCAGAAGCATTAAGAGCCCTCCTGACTGATGGCCAGCATCATTAAAAGGACCTCCTCCATTAGGGCCAGCATCATTAAGAAGACGTCCTCCATTAGGGCCAGCAGCATTAAGATGACCTCCTCCATTAGTGCCAGCAGAATTGAGGTCATCCTCCATTAGAATCAGCAGCATTAAGAGGACCTCCATTAGGGCCAGCAGCATTAAGAGGTCCTAAGAAGGTCTGCAGCATTAAGAGTTCCTATGGAGGTCAGCAGCATTAAGAGGTCCTATGAAGGTCTGCAGCATTAAGAGGTCCTATGGAGACCAGCTGCATTAAGAGGTCCTATGAAGGCCAGCAGCATTAAGAGGTCAGCAGCATTAAGAGATCCTATGGAGACCAGCCGCATTAAGAGGTCATATGAAGGTCAGCCGCATTAAGAGGTCATATGAAGGTCTGCAGCATTAAGAGGTCCAATGAAGGTCTGCAGCATTAAGAGGTCCTATGGAGACCAGCAGCATTAAGAGGTCAGCAGCATTAAGAGGACCTCCTCCATTAGGGCCAGCAGAATTAAGAGGACCTCCTCCATTAGGGCCAGAAGCATTAAGAGCCCTCCTGACTGATGGCCAGCATCATTAAAAGGACATCCTCCATTAGGGCCAGCATCATTAAGAAGACGTCCTCCATTAGGGCCAGCAGCATTAAGATGATCTCCTCCATTAGGGCCAGCATCATTAAGAAGACGTCCTCCATTAGGGCCAGCAGCATTAAGATGATCTCCTCCATTAGGGCCAGCAGAATTGAGGTCATCCTCCATTAGAATCAGCAGCATTAAGAGGACCTCCATTAGGGCCAGCAGCATTAAGAGGTCCTAAGAAGGTCTGCAGCATTAAGAGTTCCTATGGAGGTCAGCAGCATTAAGAGGTCATATGAAGGTCAGCCGCATTAAGAGGTCATATGAAGGTCTGCTGCATTAAGAGGTCCAATGAAGGTCTGCAGCATTAAGAGGTCCTATGGAGACCAGCAGCATTAAGAGGTCAGCAGCATTAAGAGGACCTCCTCCATTAGGGCCAGCAGAATTAAGAGGACCTCCTCCATTAGGGCCAGAAGCATTAAGAGCCCTCCTGACTGATGGCCAGCATCATTAAAAGGACATCCTCCATTAGGGCCAGCATCATTAAGAAGACGTCCTCCATTAGGGCCAGCAGCATTAAGATGATCTCCTCCATTAGGGCCAGCATCATTAAGAAGACGTCCTCCATTAGGGCCAGCAGCATTAAGATGATCTCCTCCATTAGGGCCAGCAGAATTGAGGTCATCCTCCATTAGAATCAGCAGCATTAAGAGGACCTCCATTAGGGCCAGCAGCATTAAGAGGTCCTAAGAAGGTCTGCAGCATTAAGAGTTCCTATGGAGGTCAGCAGCATTAAGAGGTCCTATGAAGGTCTGCAGCATTAAGAGGTCCTATGGAGACCAGCTGCGTTAAGAGGTCCTATGAAGGCCAGCAGCATTAAGAGGTCAGCAGCATTAAGAGATCCTATGGAGACCAGCCGCATTAAGAGGTCATATGATGGTCAGCAGCATTAAGAGGTCCTATGAAGGTCTGCAGCATTAAGAGGTCCTATGAAGGTCTGCAGCATTAAGAGGTCCTATGAAGGTCTGCAGCATTAAGAGGTCCAATGAAGGTCTGCAGCATTAAGAGGTCCCATGGAGACCAGCAGCATTAAGAGGTCCTATGAAGGTCAGCAGCATTAAGAGGTCCTATGAAGACCAGCAGCATTAAGAGGTCCTATGAAGGCCAACAGAATTAAGAGGACCTCCTCCATTAGGGCCAACAGCTTTAAGAGAACCTCCTCCAAGAGGGCCTCCTTTTCTGCCTAGTTCAGTAGGAAATAAGGCTGAACGGAGAGAAAAGAAAGACAGTGGGGGAGCGAGAGAGAGTGGATGCGTATGTTAGGGGGAACGAGGGAGAAAGAAATGGAGTAAAGCAGGGAAGGTTTGAAAATATGACAGGGTGATTACGCTATATACACACAAAAATATGTAGACACCCCTTCAAATGAGTGGATTTGGCTATTTCAGCCGCCACTGTTGTTGACAGGTGCATAAAATTGAGAACACAGCGATGCAATTTCCATAGACAAACATTGGCAGTAGAATGACCTTATGGAAGAGCACAGTGACTTTCAACGTGGCACTGTCATTGGGATGCCAACTTTCCTTTCCAGTCAGTTCATCAAATTTCTTCCCTGCTAGAGCTGCCCCAGTCAACTCTAAGTGCTGTTATTGTGAAGTGGAAACGTCTAGGAGCAACAACATCTCAGCGGCAAAGTGGTAGGCCATACAAGCTCACAGAACGGGACTGGCGAGTGCTCCTAGTGCGTAAAAATAGTCTGTCCTCAGTTGCAACACTCACTACCGTGTTCCAAACTGCCTCTGGAAGCAACGTCAGCACAATAACTGTTTGTCGGGAGCTTCAAGAAATGGGTTTCCATGGCCGAGCAGCCGCACACAAGCCTAAGATCCCCATACACAATGCTAAGTGTTGGCTGGAGTGGTGTAAAGCTTGACACCATAGAACTCTAGAGCAGTGGAAACGTGTTCTCTGGAGTGATAAATCATGCTTCACCATCTGGCAGTCCGACGAACTAATCAGAGTTTGGCGGATGCCAGGAAAATGCTACCTGCCCGAATGCATAGTGCCAACTGTAAAGTTTGGTGGAGGAGAAATAATAGTCTGGGGGCTGTTTTTCATGGTTCTGGCCAGGCCCCTTAGTTCCAGTGAAGGGTAATTTTAACGCTACAGCATACAATTACATTCTTGACGATTCTGTGAACCAAGCGAAGTCCATACAGAAATGGGTTGTCGAGATGGGTGTGGAAGACTGACCTGCACAGAACCTTCCCAGAAGAGTGGAGGCTGTTATAGCAGCAAAGAGGGATCAACTCCATATTAATGCCCATGATTTTGGAATGAGATTTAAACTAGCAGGTGTCCACATACTTTGGGTAACGTAGTGTATTTTCCCTCTACTAGTTGTAAGTGGTTTTATTAAACTTCTGACTGCTTTGGGCCCATTCAAGGATAGATCAGCGAGACAACCCTATCTGTACACACACAACACATACATGCACAATACACACTTTGAACAAACGCACACCAATGACAGAGGATGTTTTAGACCGTGGAATGTTGGGAAGAATCTATTAGGAGCAAAATGAGTCTGTCTACTACATGAGGTTCTGTCTCTTCTGCACACGGAAAATACATTGCCACTAGCTGTGAAAAGCATATCAACATGCTAAGAGCCAATGCTAAGTGTCAGGTTGAAGTAGTCTAAACAGAGTTGAGTGACTGCAGCTGCAGGGTCCAGCCCCATTCAGAAAGACAGCCAACGAGCCACAGAGCTACAGAGCCCAGGGCAGATGCTCAATGTGCTTTTGATATCAGCACCAGCAGCACTAACAATCACTTCTCACACACAGCACCACCCAGCACCACAGGACCAGATGATACCAAGATCCCCCTCACACACAACTACGAGCAGAACACACACAGTGACAAACTCGCACACGCACACGCACACGCACACGCACACACACACACACACACACACACACACACAAACACTTTTTACTCCCATATCTGGCTAAATTATATCAAACCAAAAAGACTGCAAGCAACCATCCCCCAATGCCCTAGGAGTAGACTACAAAATGGGGGGGAAATTTAAGCTCTTGTTAGTTGGAACATGCTTTGAGGTGGCGGGTGGTGGTTGTAAGCAGAGACCCCCCCCCCCCCCCCCCCCCCCCCCTTCCCCTTGGCTGCAGGATTCTCCTAGCCTGGGTTACCCCCTGCTCCATCACTACCAACACAACACAACACCACACTCACTGAGTAAATAGAGGAAGAGAGACTCTCAAACAGGGTTGGGCACAATTTTAATTTTAAAAAATTGTCAATTCAGGAGATGAATTGAATTTCAAGTCATGAATTGAAATATCTTCATAATAAAAACTGTTAAAATTCAGTAAGCGCTCAGCTCTAAGTCCTTGTGGTAACTAATACACCGTTTCCCTTGAGTTGGTAAATCAGGTGAATTTGTGAACTAAGTATACACTGATTGTACAAAACATTAAGAACACCTGCTCTTTCCTGACAGACTTACATGGTGAATTCAGGTGAAAGCTACGATCCCTTATTGATGTCACCTTTAATCAGTGTAGATGAAGGGGAGGAGACAGGTTAAAGAACGCTTTTTAAGCCTTGAGACAATTGAGACATGCACTCTGTATGTGTGCCTTTCAGAGGGTGAGTGGGCAAGACAGAAAATTAAGTGCCTTGTTAGGTATGGTAGTAGGTGCCAGGCGCACTGGTTTGAGTGTGACAAGAACTGCAACGCTGCTGGGTTTTTCACGCTCATGCTGCTGAAGAGCTCTTCACCAGTCTCAGCTGGTAACTCTTAGGGCCCAGTCCCTTCACCCGTCTCAGCTGGTAACTCTTAGGGCCCAGTCCCTTCACCCGTCTCAGCTGGTAACTCTTAGGGCCCAGTCCCTTCACCCGTCTCAGCTGGTAACTCTTAGGGCTCAGTCTTTTCACCAGACTCAGCTGGTAACTCTTAGGGCCCAGTCCCTTCACCCGTCTCAGCTGGTAACTCTTAGGGCCCAGTCCCTTCACCAGTCTCAGCTGGTAACTCTTAGGGCCCAGTCTCTTCACCAGTCTCAGCTGGTATATCTTAGGGTCCAGTCCCTTCACCAGTCTCAACTGGTAACTCTTAGGGCCCAGTCTCTTCACCAGACTCAGCTGGTAACTCTTAGGGCCCAGTCCCTTCACCAGACTCAGCTGGTAACTCTTAGGGCCCAGCCTCTTCACCAGACTCCGCTGGTAACTCTTAGGGCCCAGTCTCTTCACCAGACTCAGCTGGTAACTCATAGGGCCCAGTCTCTTCACCAGACTCAGCTGGTAACTCTTAGGGCCCAGTCTCTTCACCAGACTCAGCTGGTAACTCTTAGGGCCCAGTCCCTTCACCAGTCTCAGCTGCTCGATATTCATGAAGAGCCCATTGGTCTCCCTCCACTCTGCTATGCTCTTTGCACAGCCTGCATTCAGACCTGCCAAGTGTCTGATGACACAGAGACAGACAGACAGATAGACAGACAGACAGGAGTCACTACAGTAAAACCATAGTATAAAAGTAACACCACAGTTTGTAATCAAACATCTCTCCATAAAGGACATGGATGAAAGGGAGGCATAGTATTAGTAGTAGGGAACATCAAGTGATTTCTCTAAACATACTTGTGATTTTTGTGTGTGTGTGTGTGTTTAAAGAGAGAGAAGGACATCACTGCGTGAATGTAGAATGTAGTAATGGCACCTTGAACACTATGTTGTATTGTTGGTTAAGGCCTCAGTAAAACAACCATGTTGTAACTCTCCCCGAGCATTTAGAGGCAGACTAGGGGGTTGAAGGAGTGTGTGTGTGTGTGTGTGTGTGTGTGTGTCTGCCTGTCAGCCTTGCACTGATCCACTCTAAGGCCTGCCGGTCCCTGTCGAGACAGTGTGGGAGACAGTGGGGTGTCAGACTAAACAGCGCGCTGGCGGCCGGTGTGTGCATGTGTGTGAAGGCCTGCCATGTTGTGACTGCTGAGGGAAAGTATTCAACCCTACCTCATCACCGTCTCTGAGCAGATGCTGATGTCCACTCCCACGAAGCTCACACACTCCTCCTGCACCACCCCGTCCAGGGCTGCCTTCAGAGTGCTCTGAGACACATCTTGCTGGAAAAAGTGATGGCAGCCATTACAACATGTCTCTCAAAGGATAAAACTATGCTAGCCCACACATCACCCAGCCAAAACTAACCCTCAACCCAGGCCAAACTAACGCTCTACCCAGCCTAAACTAACCCTCTACCCAGCCCAAAATACCATACCTGGCCCAAAATACCCTATACCCAGTCTAAATGAACACTCAACCCATCCCCAAATACCCTCTACCCAGCCCCAAATACCCTCTACCCAGCCTAAACTAACCCTCTACCCAACCAAAACTAACCCCCTAACCATCCTAAACTAACCCTCTACCCAGCCTTCTCTAACCCTCTAACCAGCCTAAACTAACCCTCTACCCAGCCCCAAATACCCTCAACCCAGCCTAAACTAACCTCCTACCCAGCCTAAACTAACCCTCTACCCAGCTCAAAATACCCTATACACAGCTTAAACTAACCCTCTATCTAGCCCACAATACTCCATCCAGCCTAAACAAACTCTCTACCCAGCGTAAACTATCTCTCTACTCAGACTGAACTAACTCTCTGCCCATTCTAAACGAACCCTCTGCCCAGCCTGAACGAACCCTCTACCCAGCATAAACAAACCCTCTACCCAGCCTAAATTAACCCTCTACCCAGCCCAATCTAACCCTCTACCCAGCCTAAAATAGCCTTCCACACCCAAATCAAAGAAGGCCTTAAACCCTAGCCTTGTGACCCTCTGGGGAAAAATCTGAACTAACACAAATCCCCTTTCCAAAAGAGCCAAAAATCCCCTTTCCTCACCACAGCGAACTATCGCAAACCCTCCCAGCCAGCCACACACACCACATTAAACTGCTCATTACGTTCCTCCCACCCTCTAACCCACATATGTCAGAGTCAAGGCCCGCGGGCCACATCCGGCCCGCAAGAAGGTTTTTTACGGCCCCTGGGATGATCTTGATTTATTATTAGAACCGGCCCGCAGCAAGCCGGCAGCCCGCAGATCTTTTACACGCACCAATACTACATTTCCCACAATGCAAAGGTGACGCACCGAGCAGTAGGCTGCTTCATTTCAATATTTATTGGCACAGCAGTCGTCAGCATCACAGTAAAATTAACTTTCAGATACCCATCAAAAATGGCAAAACGGAAGGTGGATACTGAGAACCGGGGGTTTCAAACAAGGTGGGAGTCGGAGTATATGTTCACGAAGGTAGCTGGAAAACCTGTGTGTCTTCTGTGTGGAGAAAGTGTGGCGGTACTGAAAGAGTATAATCTGAGACGACATTATGAAACGAAACACGCGGACACACACGCGGACGCAACTGTCAAGGCCAGTTTTATTTTGGCAGAAGAGATCGCTAAATCAGCCCGGCCATTTACGGAGGGGGATTTCATCAAAAACTGCATGATTAAAGTTTGTGACGAAGTTTGCCCAGAAAAAAGGCAACTCTTTTTAAATGTGAGTCTGAGCAGAAACACCATTGCCGAGAGAGTAGACCAGTTGTCCATCAATCTAAAAGAGCAGCTTGTGAAAAAGGGAAAAGATTTTATTGCATATTCCTTGGCTGTGGATGAGAGCACCGACATTTCTGACATTGCCCAGTTGTCAATTTTCATCCGCGGAGTGGACTCCAACCTAAGCGTGACAGAGGAGTTTTTGGCTTTACGTCCTATGCATGGCACAACTACGGGGCATGATTTGTATGAAGAGGTGTCAAGATGTGTAAATGAGATGGAGCTGCCTTGGGAAAAACTCGTGGGTTTGACAACCGACGGAGCACCTGCGATGTGTGGACACAGGAGCGGACTGGTGGCGAAGATACGGGAAAAGATGCAAGAGGAAAACGCGACAGGTGAGCTGACAGCTTATCATTGTATCATACACCAGGAAGCGTTGTGCGGTAAAGCCTTGAAAATGGAGCATGTAATGAGCATCATCACGCGCACAGTTAACTTTATCAGAGCCAAAGGTTTGAATCACCGCCAGTTCAAGGCATTTCTGACGGAGTTAGAAACGGAGCATGGTGATTTGCCTTATCACACAGAGGTGCGATGGCTAAGCCAGGGAAAGGTGCTTCAAAGATGTTTCGAGCTTCGTGAGGAGATTTGTCTGTTCTTGGACAGCAAAGGGAAAGACACAACACAACTCCGAGACGAAATGTTTCTGTGTGAAATGGCTTTTCTGTGTGACATTACGAGTCATCTGAATGCAATAAACTTGCAGCTGCAGGGTCGGGATCGTGTCATCTCTGATATGTACAGTACAGTGAAGGCATTTAAAACCAAACTGACTCTGTGGGAGACGCAGATGCGGAAAGAAAATTTGAGCCACTTTCCCAGCTGCCAGACCATGAAAGAGAAGCTCTCTACCAGTGCGTTCCCGAGCACACAGTTGGCTGATAAAATAGGTATGCTTGCCGCTGACTTTCGACGCCGATTTGCTGACTTTGAAGCACAAAAAAGCAGGTTGGAACTGCTCGGTAACCCATTTGCTGTTGACGTGGAAAGCTCACCACCAAACCTCCAAATGGAGTTGATTGACCTCCAATGCAATGATGCACTGAGGGCAAAATATGCGGCAGTGGGTGCTGCGGAGTTCGCCCGTTTCCTCCCCGGCACAATGCCCCAGCTGCGCATCCAGGCTGCTCAAACGTTGTCTATGTTTGGCAGCACATACCTGTGTGAACAACTGTTTTCTTTGATGAACCTGAACAAAACATCACACAGAAGTCGACTTACTGCTGAACACCTCCACTCAATTCTGAGGATTTCTTCAGCTCAGAGCCTTACCCCGAACATTGATGAACTTGTGGAAAAGATGGGACACCACCAAGTATCACCCTCAACCTCAAACAAGTGAACATTACTGTGCAATCACATATTTAGAGTTTTTACTCAGTTCAAGTTTAAAAGTTAAAATTTAATATTTGTTTTCACTGCATGTTACTTCTCCTTAAACAAAGTGTTGTTTTTGATTAATAGATTTTTGCACTTTATTTTTTTGTATTTCAATCCAATTATATTTTAAAAATATTTCAGTTGAGTGGATGATAGAAAATTGCTATTATTGTTTTTTCTTTGAAGTAAATTTAGCCCACTTTTGCTAAAATAGAAAATATAGTCTACTGATGGTGCCTTGAATACCGGTTTCTTTCATTTAATGTTCATGTTATGGGGATATTTATATAAAGGAAATTTGTCTTTTGTGTCTGTTGAAAATTAAAGATTACTGACAGAGCCATAAGAAAATATTGCTTTATTTATCTGATCATATTGTAATATATTTGTTAGGTTTTCAGTAGGTTCAATTAGGTTCACTAGACTATATGCGTCATTTAAAAAATTTTCAATGAACATTCGAACAGTCCGGCCCTTGTCTTGTAGCTGATTTTTTTATTTGGCCCTCCGTCCATTTGACTTTGACACCCCTGCTCTAACCACTTGGTTAAGAGGTTAACATGACTATCGGACACCGATGACATCACAGTGTACTACTCAACATAATTAAATCTTTCTCAGCGAGAATATGGCAGTTCATATTGGATGTCCATGTTATCCCCTCCATCCACCAATAAGTCGCAACACAGCCAAGATAATACGAACCTGAGACATGAGGCTGTTATGTAAGTGGCCTGCTCTGTACTGTGCTCAACTTTAATTAGGCTAAGATCCTGAAGGATTTAGGCACACAATAATCAACATCAGTTTATTGCTAAATATCTTCCTGCAAAATCTGATGACCATGATGGGCCATGAAATGAAGGAGTTGAGCTTCTGTCCCCAACCAAGGAGGGCCAACAGCAGTACCTAGATCTTCTGCGCAGATTTTGTCAGAAGTGGGCCATGACAGTAAATCTCAGTAAGACCAAAATAATGGTGTTCCAAAAAAGGTCCAGTTGCCAGGACCAGAAATACAAATTCCATCTAGACACTGTTGCCCTAGAGCACACAAAAAACGACATACCTCGGCCTAAACATCAGCGCCACAGGTAATTTCCACAAAGTTGTGAACGATCTGAGGCAAGAAGGGCCTTCTAAGCCATCAAAAGGAATGTAAAATTTGACATACCAATTAGGATCTGGCTAAAAATACTTGAATCAGTTATAGAACCGATTGCCCTTCTGGGAACCGCTCACCAACCAAGATTTCACAAAATGGGACAAACACCAAATTGAGACTCTGTATGCAGAATTCTGCAAAAACACGTGTACAACGTAAAACACAAAATAATGCATGCAGAGCAGAATTAGGCCGATTCCCGCTAATGATACAAATCTAGAAAAGAGCCGTTAAATTCTACAATCACCTAAAAGGAAGCGATTCCCAAACCTTTCATGACAAAGCCATCACCGACAGAGACATGAACCTGGAGAAGAGTCCCCTAAGCAAGCTGGTCCTGGGGCTCTGCTCACAAACACAAACATAGACTCCACAGAGACCCAGGACAGAAACACAATTAGTCCCAACCAAATCTTGAGAAAACCAAAATAGAATTACTTGACACATTGGAAAGAATACCTGAGAACTGTGATTGACACAAAATTAAGGAAAGCTTTGACTATGTACAGACTCAGTGAGCATAGCCTTGCTATTGATAGAGGTCGCCATAGGCACACTTCCCACAAAATGAGGTGGAAACTAAGCTGCACTTCCTAACCTCCTGCCATATGTATGACCCTATTAGAAAAACATACTGTATGTGACCAGTTTCAGGAAACTAGGCATATGTCGCAAGTCACAACTTCACAAGAAAGGTATTTGAGCGTAAACATGTATTTTTTTATCAAAATGCGTTTTTGTCAGAAATGCCTTCTGGAAAATGTGAACTTTCATGTGCTTTAATAACAAACGTATATTCCATCTGTAAATATGAATACAACTGTAAATTACGAGCCTCCTTGGTTTAGCCACGGAAAAAGTAATGAACCTTCCCGCTAGCCATGATTGGCTGAGATAATGGATGGGCTGGACATGCCGGGAGATGAGTGTGGATTGGTCTGTCATGTAGCATGCTTCTGTTTATAACGTGACGTTCTCAGTATGTGTTGATCGTCCTTTCTACTGTGTTGTTTTTGAAAGATATAACATTAGCCATCAAGAACTACAAAAGTTGTGCTACTTTTCTCAACAACATTGATGCCCTGAATTTTCTAACAGATCTGTTAGAAAAAGTGATACGCCACAGTCAGTGGGAAAGGGAGTGACTTGACACAACGCTGGCCAAACAGTTAAATGGTTCAGGTCTGCCGTGAAGCGTTCGCCCATGTATAGGGGTAGGAGTCTATCTACATTGTCACATATTATTATCTAATTTGATCAGAAAATAATTTTCATTGCAAGTTAAAGCGTACTGTTAGCTAGATAGCAACTGTTAGCTTGCTGGCTCGCTAGCTAACATTACGTGTATGATCTGTGTAGTAATATTATTCAAATCAGAAACAATTTGCATTGCAGTTATAGCCTAATGTTAGTCTAGCTAACGTTGAATCTAGTTGGTTAGATCTTTAGCTATCTGCAGATTCACATTACAGCTATGCCAATGATTGTACTGGTAGTAGCAGGGGTTGGGATTATGCCGGTTCATTGTTTAGCTAGCTGACTCAACTTTGCCAGATGATTATATGACCCATCAAGCTAGCCAGGTGTATCTGGGGGTGATTACGGCCATCTATTGTATTTCATGAACATGTGTACATGTCTAGGCAATAATGGCCCATCCACTTAGCTAGACATGGCTGGGGGGTAGTTATAGCATTTCCTTTACATAACCCATTAATTTACACAAGTGTGTCGGGTAAGAAAATATGTGTATCTGTTTTTGATATTGCTACTATGCAAGTAACCATTTCACTGTACTGTTTACACACTCTGTATCCTGTGCATGTGACAAATAAACTTAAATTTGATTTGGTATAGTGTGTGTTTACCAGAGACGGTAATGTGAAGGACTGCATGACCTCCACCAAAGTCAGATTAGGATATTCAGTAGGGCAAGGACTAGTTAAAGTGTATTTTTCCTTATTGTAGGCTGCTACTTGTACTACTTTTAGTCTTGATATCTTTGGTTGTTTACTAAACTACACACTTTGTTTAGCACATGGCCTCACATGTGAATCCTTAAAGAGATGGGTGGGGCTAAGAGATGGGTGGGGCTAGACCTACAAATAATTTGAAAACAAATTGAATTTTGATAAACTCACATATCTATTGGGTGAAATACCACAGTGTGCCATCATAGCAGCAATATTTGTGACCTGTTGCCCCAAGAAAAGGGCAACCAGTGAAAAACAAACACAATAGTAAATACAGCCCATATTTATGCGTATTTATGTTCCCTTTTGTACTTTAACTATTTGCACATCTTTGTAATGCTGTACATAGCCATAATGACATTTGAAAAGTCTATACTCCTTTGAAACTTTTGGGAGTGTAATGTTTACTGTTCATTTTTGAATGTTTGTTTCACTTTTGTTTATCTATTTCACTTGCCAATAAAGCCCTTTGAATTGAGAGAGAGAGAGAATGTGAGAGAGAGAATGTGAGTGTGTGAGTGTGTGCGAGTGAGTGTGCGAGTGAGTGAGTGAGTGAGTGAGTGAGTGAGTGAGTGAGTGAGTGAGTGAGTGAGTGAGGAGAGATGAGGAGAGATGAGGAGATGTGCAGAGTGAGAAAGAGATACATTTGGAGAGGTGCAGAGAGGCAGAGCCTGTTTTGGTTGGACAGCATCAGGGACTCTTGAAAGCTCTATCCCACAGAGATTTTACATTAGCAGAGGAGAATTGATCAAATTAATCCAGATAAATGTTTCACACTTCTGGGGCTGTATAAAACTGAAATGGAATTTACACAGAAAAAAAACAAGAAAAGGACAAAGTCCAAAAATGACAAGATATTGACAGTATTGGGGGAGAATAGTGGCTAGCCTGTCTGTTTCTGTCAAAGTATGTGCTGTTTGTGTCCATAATAAATATGTTACCAATTTGAAGAATACTGACATTTAAATGTGTTTGATATGATGAATATTATTATTCTGATTGAAATACTAACTATGCAATTATGATATTGCAATAATTATAATGATGATGGTGAAATAATATGATTATGTTCATGAGAATATGGTCATGTGAAATATTAATGAAAATACATTTCCTAATATGAATATTTTGTTGCTTTCTATTTTCTGTTACTTATTACTAGCACACAAATCAAAATTGGCAATCATTTGGATCTTTGATTGGAGCTAAATATTTGGAGCTAAAAGTCTCTAAAGCAGACTCCAACTCTCTCTGCCCTATCCTTGACCTCTAACCTGGACCCCTGCATCTAACATTTGGGCTTTGGAAGGGTGATTATGTGGGCTGGGGGGGTGACAGGACACAAGGACAGTAAGCTGTAGATGACATCACCCCCCCAATCACTGGATGTTCTTACCGAACGGATGTGAGTGATTGAGTTTCACGTCAACCTCTGATAATGTCCGATTGTATTCCATCGTTACACAATTCGAAACGCATCACTTTTAAAATGAAAAACAAAGCCACAATTTGAATGGATGTGTGGTAGAAAGCAAGGCCACACTTTGAATGGAGGAAAATGACCTCTGTATCACTACTGGACAATACAATGAAAATAATGCCCTCACAGAAGCTCTTAAGCTGTTGAGCAACCCACCTTCAATCATCAATCAATCAAGTCCCACACACATGTAACATGTTGTCACCAGATCTGCTGGCTGCAGCCAATCTCCTTCTGCATCTGCTAGTCGTTGCCGTCTGTCAACCAATCCCCATCACCCAGACATCCATCAACTCGAACACACACACCTTGCTCGTGTGTGTGTGTGTGTGTGTGTGTGTGTGTGTAAAAGTTGATTTAGGTATGAAGTAACACAGTAAGCTCAGTAGTGGAGCAACAGGAGCCCAGAGAGAAGAGACCCAGTGTGTGTGTGTGTGTGTGTGTGTGTGTGTGTGTGTGTGTGTGTGTGTGTGTGTGTGTGTGTGTGTGTGTGTGTGTGTGTGTGTGTGTGTGTGTGTGTGTGTGTGTGTGTGTGTGTGTGTGTGTGTGTGTGTGTGTGTGTGTAAAAGTTGATTTAGGTATGAAGTAACACAGTAAGCTCAGTAGTGGAGCAACAGGAGCCCAGAGAGAAGAGACCCAGTGGAAGGGAGGGAGGAGCAGGAGACTCTGATTTAATGCCAAATTGAAGCAGCATAACACTGGGGTTTAGCAGCACACTGATACCTCCAACAGCTGGACCCAGATTACCTACTACACTAACCTACACCACTCCAAACTACACTAGTATAAACTACTCCAAACTAAACTGCTCTAAACTATTCTACTCTAAACTACACTTCTCTAAAATATACTATTCTAAACTATAATACCCTAAACTATACTATTCTAATCTACACTATACTGCTCTAAACTACACTACTCTAAACTATAATCCTCTAAACTACACTACTCTAAACTCATATAATCTATAACACACTACAGTACTCTACACTATAATACTCTAAACTACACTACTCTATACCACTTTAAACTATACTTCTCTACACTATATCACTCTATACTACTCAAAACTATACTACTCTACACTACACTACACTACACTAATCTACGCCACTCTAAACTACACGTTGTTACACTACTCTAAACTAAACTACTCTAAATTATACTACTCTACGCTACACTACTCTGCGCTACACTACTCTGCACTTCACTACTCTGAGCTACACTACTCTGGGCTACAATACTTTGCGCTACACTATACTACTCTAAACTAAACTACGCTAAACTGTACTACTATAAACTACACTACTCCAAACTACACTATACTCACCGAAACTATAACACTGTAAACTATAATACTCTAAGCTATACTACTCTAAACTTAAATATACTTCAATATACTACTCAAACCATATTATACCCTATACTACATTATACACTCTACTACACGCCACTAAACTACACTATTCTACACCACTCTAAACTACATGTTGCTACACTACTCTAAACTAAACTACTCCAAACTACACTATACTCGCCGAAACTATAACACTCTAAACTATAATACTCTAAGCTATACTACTCTAAACTTAAATATACTTCAATATACTACTCTAAACCATATTATACCCTATACTACATTATACACTATACTACACGCCACTAAACTACACTATTCTACACCACTCTAAACTAAATGTTGCTACACTACTCTAAACTAAACTACTCTAAACTATACTACTCTACGCTACACTACTCTAAACTAAACTACTCTACGCTACACTACTCTACGCTACACGACTCTGCGCTACACTACTCTGAGCTACACTACTCTGAGCTACACTACTCTGAGCTACAATACCCTGAGCTACACTCCTCTGAGCTACACTACTCTGAGCTACACTACTCTGAGCTACAATACTTTGCGCTACACTATACTACTCTAACCTAAACTACGCTAAACTATACTACTATAAACCACACTACACTATACTACTCTAAACTAAACTACGCTAAACTATACTACTATAAACCACACTACTCCAAACCACACTATACTCATCTAAACTATAACACTATAAACTATAATACTCTAAACTATACTACTCTAAACTTAATTATACTTCAATATACTACTCTAAACCATATTATACCCTATACTACATTATACACTATACTACACTCCACTAAACTACACTCCACTAAATTATACTACTCTAAACTAGATTATACTACACTATACTACTCTAAACTATACTAATCTACACTATACAATTCTAAACTATACACTAGACTAAACTACTCTACAATACACAACACTACTCTAAACTATAATACTATACTACTCTATACTATACTACTCTACAACTCTAAACTACACTATTCTAAAATGTACAACAATACACTACTCTACACTATGCTACTCTAAATTAAACTACTCTACACTGCGTTACTCTATACTGCGCCACTCTACACTGTGCAACTCTCATCTGCGATACTCTACTATAATACACTATACTACCCTAAACCATACTACTCTACACCACAATACACTACTCTACTCTATGTTACTATACGCTACTCTAAACTACACTACACTACACTTTACTACTCTACACTACAGTACTCTTAAATACGCTACTCTAAACTACGGTACTCTAAACTGCGATACTCTACACAATAAAACACTATATTACTCTAAACTATACTACTCTACACTATGTCATACTACCCAAAAATATACTTTTCTAAACTATACTACACTACTCTAAACTCCGGTCCATTATTCTACTCTACATTATTCTACTCTACACTACTCTACACTCCACTCCACTATTCTACTCTACATTATTCAACTCTACACTGCTCTAAACTACACTACTCTACACTACACTATACTACACCAAACTACTCTAAACTATACTACTCTACACTATTCTACTCTACGTTACTATACGCTAGTCTACACTTTACAACTCTAAACTGCGATACTCTACGCAATAATACACTATACTACTCTAAACTATACTACTCTACACTGTCATACTGCCCTAAACTATACTTTTCTAAACTATACTACACTACTCTAAATCCCACTAGTCTACTCTACACTGCTCTAAACTACACTACACTTTACTACTCTACACTACAGTACTCTAAAATATGCTACTATAAACTACAGTACTCTAAACTGCGATAATCTAAACTGTGATACTCTACACAATAAAACAAGATATTACTCTAAAGTATACTACTCTACACTATGTCATACTACCCTAAACAATACTTTTCTAAACTATAAAACTCTAAACTCCAGTCCACTATTCTACTCTACATATTCTACTCTACACTACTCTAAACTCCACTCCACTATTCTACTCTACATCATTCTACTCTACACTGCTCTAAACTACACTCCACTATTCTACTCTACATCATTCTACTCTACACTGCTCTAAACTACACTCCACCATACTACTTTACATTATACTACTCTACACTACACTGCTCTAAACTACACTAGACTACTCTACACCATACTACTCTAAACTACATTATACTACTCTGAACTACATAATACTACTCTAAACTATACTACTCTAAACTTCATTATACTACTCTAAACTACATAATACTACTCTAAACTATACTACTCTAAACTATACAACACTACCCTAAACTGCACTACTCTAAACTATACTGCACCATGCTACACCACATTATACTACTCTAAACTATACTATAATTCACTACTATAAACTACACTATTCTAAACTACACAATTCTACACTAGTTTTGTAGGTTTTTCTAGATTTGAGGTTTTATTTATTTGAAAAGAAGTGAAAGACAAAACAAGACAGATAAACAGGTATAGTGCATTGCGTAAGTATTCGGCCCCTTGAACTTTGCGACCTTTTGCCACATTTCAGGCTTCAAACATAAAGATATAAAACTGTATTTTTTTGTGAAGAATCAACAACAAGTGGGACACAATCATGAAGTGGAACGACATTTATTGGATATTTCAAACTTTTTTAACAAACCAAAAACTGAAAAATTGGGCGTGCAAAATTATTCAGCCCCTTTACTTTCAGTGCAGCAAACTCTCTCCAGAAGTTCAGTGAGGATCTCTGAATGATCCAATGTTGACCTAAATGACTAATGATGATAAATACAATCCACCTGTGTGTAATCAAGTCTCCGTATAAATGCACCTGCACTGTGATAGTCTCAGAGGTCCGTCAAAAGCGCAGAGAGCATCATGAAGAACAAGGAACACACCAGGCAGGTCCGAGATACTGTTGTGAAGAAGTTTAAAACCGGATTTGGATACAAAAATATTTCCCAAGCTTTAAACATCCCAAGGAGCACTGTGCAAGCGATAATATTGAAATGGAAGGAGTATCAGACCACTGCAAATCTACCAAGACCTGGCCGTCCCTCTAAACTTTCAGCTCATACAAGGAGAAGACTGATCAGAGATGCAGCCAAGAGGCCCATGATCACTCTGGATGAACTGCAGAGATCTACAGCTGAGGTGGGAGACTCTGTCCATAGGACAACACCCTGAACACACCATCCCCACTGTCAAACATGGTGGTGGCAGCATCATGGTTTGGGCCAGCTTTTCTTCAGCAGGGACAGGGAAGATGGTTAAAATTGATGGGAAGATGGATGGAGCCAAATACAGGACCATTCTGGAAGAAAACCTGATGGAGTCTGCAAAAGACCTGAGACTGGGACGGAGATTTGTCTTCCAACAAGACAATGATCCAAAACATAAAGCAAAATCTACAATGGAATGGTTCAAAAATAAACATATCCAGGTGTTAGAATGGCCAAGTCAAAGTCCAGACCTGAATCCAATCGAGAATCTGTGGAAAGAACTGAAAACTGCTGTTCACAAATGCTCTCCATCCAACCTGACTGAGCTCGAGCTGTTTTGCAAGGAGGAATGGGAAAAAATTTCAGTCTCTCGATGTGCAAAACTGATAGAGACATACCCCAAGCGACTTACAGCTGTAATCGCAGCAAAAGGTGGCGCTACAAAGTATTAACTTAAGGGCTGAATAATTTTGCAAATTGCAAATTTTGCTAATTTTGCACGCCCAATTTTTCAGTTTTTGATTTGTTAAAAAAGTTTGAAATATCCAATGAATGTCGTTCCACTTCATGATTGTGTCCCACTTGTTGTTGATTCTTCTCAAAAAAATACAGTTTTATATCTTTATGTTTGAAGCCTGAAATGTGGCAAAAGGTCGCAAAGTTCAAGGGGGCCGAATACTTTCGCAATGCACTGTACCTATGTTGGCTTAATTAGGCCATACCTATGTTGGCTTAATTAGGCCATACCTATGTTGGCTTAATTAGGCCATACCTATGTTGGCTTAATTAGGCCATACCTATGTTGGCTTAATTAGGCCATATCTATGTTGGCTTAATTAGGCCATACCTATGTTGGCTTAATTAGGCCATACCTATGTTGGCTTAATTAGGCCATATCTATGTTGGCTTAATTAGGCCATACCTATGTTGGCTTAATTAGGCCATACCTATGTTGGCTTAATTAGGCCATACCTATGTTGGCTTAATTAATTTGTGAATCAAAATTATGTGATACAATAAAATTGTTATCATCGGCAAAAAGAATGGGAAGTATGGTAGAAGACACAGCAGCAAGGTCATTGATATTGATTAGGATTAACAAAGGTCCAATTCTCAACCCTGTGACACGCCACAGGATATCTTGGCCCTGGTAGATGCAGAGCAGTTTGCATAAACAGATTGTTCTCTATCATAAACACAACTACATAACCTATTATATGTATAATCATGAAAACTGTAATAATTAAATTTAGAAAGTAATATTTCATGATCAACTGTGTAAAACTTTTAGATAAGTCGAAAAAGATGCCAAAAGCGTCTTCATTGTTGTTAAGGGCTGTAAAGATTTTATCCACAAGTTGCAAAAGAGCCATTCGTAAAGTAGTTTTTATGAAAACCATATTAGTGCTCATATAGAATAGTGTTGGTTTAAATGTTTCAACATTCTCTTATACACCAATTTTTCTAGGATTTTAGAAAAACATGGTAGTACAGATATTGGGTGAACATTTTTAAAAGATATTAGATCCCCAGATTTATAGAGGTAGATAACTTTGGCAATTTACAAATATTTGGGAACAATACCAGTTTGCATAGATTTGGTGAAGATATTGTCAGGTGCGTGAATGAGGACCCAAAAGCGAATTAACAAACAGAGTTTCTTTAATGATGAACACACGTGGGCTCAGATGGACAGGTAGATTCCGACAGGACAGGACAAGGTTGCAGCAAACACGATGATAGTCTGGTTCAGGCATGAGACACACAAACAAGAATCCGACAAGGACAGGAACAAAAACAGAGAGAGATATAGGGACCTAATCAGAGGGAAAAAGGGAACAGGTGGGAAAAGGGGTGAATGAGGTAGTCAGAGAAGACAAGGAACAGCTGGGGGAAAGAGGGACAGAAACGGTAACCTAGTACGACCAGCAGAGGGAGACAGGGTGAAAGGAAAGGACAGAAACAAGACAACATGACAATACATGACAGTACCCCCCCACTCACCGAGCGCCTCCTGGCGCACTCGAGGAGGAAACCTGGCGGCAACGGAGGAAATCCTCGATCAGCGCACGGTCCAGCACGTCCCGAGAGGGAACCCAACTCCTCTCCTCAGGACCGTACCCCTCCCAATCTACGAGGTACTGGTGACCACGGCCCCGAGGACGCATGTCCAAAATCCTACGGACCCTGTAGATGGGTGCGCCCTCGACAAGGATGGGGGGGGGGGGGAAGACGAGCGGGGGCGCGAAGAACGGGCTTGATACAGGAGACATGGAAGACCGGGTGGACGCGACGAAGGTATCGCGGAAGAAGAAGTCGAACTGCGACAGGATTAATGACCAGAGAAATACGGAACGGACCAATGAACCGCGGGGTCAACTTGCGAGAAGCCGTCTTAAGGGGAAGGTTCTGAGTGGAGAGCCAAACTCTCTGACCGCGACAATATCTAGGACTCTTAGTTCTACGCTTATTAGCAGCCCTCACAGTCTGCGTCCTATAACGGCAGAGTGCAGACCTGACCCTCTTCCAGGTGCGCTCGCAACGTTGGACAAAAGCCTGAGCGGAGGGGACGCTGGACTCGGCGAACTGAGATGAGAACAGCGGAGGCTGGTACCCGAGGCTACTCTGAAAAGGAGATAGCCCGGTCGCAGACGAAGGAAGCGAGTTGTGGGCGTACTCTGCCCAGGGGAGCTGTTCTGACCAAGACGCAGGGTTGCGAAAAGAAAGACTGCGTAAGATGCGACCAATAAGACTGCGTAAGATGCGACCAATAGTCTGATTGGCCCGTTCTGCTTGACCGTTAGACTGGGGGTGAAAGCCGGAAGAGAGACTGACGGAAGCCCCAATCAAACGGCAAAACTCCCTCCAAAATTGAGACGTGAATTGCGGACCTCTGTCCGAAACGACGTCTGACGGAAGGCCATGAATTCTGAAAACATTCTCGATGATGATTTGTGCCGTCTCTTTAGCAGAAGGAAGCTTAGCAAGGGGAATGAAATGAGCCGCCTTAGAGAACCTATCGACAACCGTAAGAATAACAGTCTTCCCCGCTGACGAAGGCAGTCCGGTGACAAAATCTAAGGCGATGTGAGACCACGGTCGAGAGGGAATGGGAAGCGGCCTGAGACGGCCGGCAGGAGGGGAGTTACCGGACTTAGTCTGCGCGCAGACCGAACAAGCAGCCACGAAACGACGCGTGTCATGCTCCCGGGTGGGCCACCAAAAACGCTGGCGAATGGAAGCAAGCGTACCCCGAACGCCAGGGTGGCCGGCTAACTTGGCAGAGTGAGCCCACTGAAGAACGGCCAGACGAGTAGGAACGGGAACGAAAAGAAGGTTCCTAGGACAAGCGCGCGGCGACGGAGTGTGAGTGAGCGCTTGCTTTACCTGCCTCTCAATTCCCCAGACAGTCAACCCGACAACACGCCCCTCAGGAAGAATCCCCTCGGGGTCAGTGGAGGCTACTGAAGAACTGAAGAGACGAGATAAAGCATCAGGCTTGGTGTTCTTAGAGCCCGGACGATAAGAAATCACGAACTCGAAACGAGCGAAAAACAGCGCCCAACGCGCCTGACGCGCATTAAGTCGTTTGGCAGAACGGATGTACTCAAGGTTCCTATGGTCAGTCCAAACGACAAAAGGAACGGTCGCCCCCTCCAGCCACTGTCGCCATTCGCCTAGGGCTAACCGGATGGCGAGCAGTTCGCGGTTTCCCACATCATAGTTACGTTCCGACGGCGACAGGCGATGAGAAAAATACGCGCATGGGTGGACCTTGTCGTCAGAGAGGGAGCGCTGAGAAAGAATGGCTCCCATGCCCACCTCTGACGCGTCAACCTCGACAACGAACTGTCTAGAGACGTCAGGTGTAACAAGGATAGGAGCGGATGTAAAACGATTCTTGAGGAGATCAAAAGCTCCCTGGGCGGAAACGGACCACTTAAAGCACGTCTTGACAGAAGTAAGGGCTGTGAGAGGAGCTGCCACCTGACCGAAATTACGGATGAAACGACGATAGAAGTTCGCGAAGCCGAGAAAGCGCTGCAGCTCGACGCGTGACTTAGGGGCGGGCCAATCAATGACAGCTTGGACCTTAGCGGGATCCATCTTAATGCCTTCAGCGGAAATAACAGAACCGAGAAATGTGACGGAGGAGGCATGAAAAGAGCACTTCTCAGCCTTCACAAAAAGACAATTCTCTAAAAGGCGCTGGAGGACACGTCGAACGTGCTGAACATGAATCTGGAGTGACGGTGAAAAAATCAGGATGTCGTCAAGGTAAACGAAAACAAAGATGTTCAGCATGTCTCTCAGGACATCATTGACTAATGCCTGAAAGACAGCTGGAGCGTTAGCGAGGCCGAAAGGAAGAACCCGGTATTCAAAGTGCCCTAACGGAGTGTTAAACGCCGTCTTCCACTCGTCCCCCTCCCTGATGCGCACGAGATGGTAAGCGTTACGAAGGTCCAACTTAGTGAAAAACCTGGCTCCCTGCAGGATCTCGAAGGCTGAAGACATAAGAGGAAGCGGATAACGATTCTTCACTGTTATGTCATTCAGCCCTCGATAATCTATGCAGGGGCGCAGGGACCCGTCCTTCTTCTTAACAAAAAAGAACCCCGCTCCGGCGGGAGAGGAGGAGGGGACTATGGTACCGGCGGCAAGAGCTACAGACAAATAATCTTCGAGAGCCTTACGTTCGGGAGCCGACAGAGAGTATAGTCTACCCCGGGGGGGAGTGGTTCCCGGAAGGAGATCAATACTACAATCATACGACCGGTGTGGAGGAAGAGAGGTGGCCCTGGACCGACTGAACACCGTGCGCAGATCGTGATATTCCTCCGGCACCCCTGTCAAATCACCAGGCTCCTCCTGTGAAGAAGAGACAGAGGAAACAGGAGGGATAGCAGACATTAAACATTTCACATGACAAGAGACGTTCCAGGAGAGGATAGAATTACTAGACCAATTAATGGAAGGATTATGACAAACTAGCCAGGGATGGCCCAAAACAACAGGTGTAAAAGGTGAACGAAAAATTAAAAAAGAAATGGTTTCGCTATGATTACCAGAAACAGTGAGGGTTAAAGGTAGCGTCTCACGCTGAATCCTGGGGAGAGGACTACCATCCAGGGCGAACAAGGCCGTGGACTCCCTTAACTGTCTGAGAGGAATGTCATGTTCCCGAGCCCAGGTCTCGTCCATAAAACAGCCCTCCGCCCCAGAGTCTATTAAGGCACTGCAGGAAGCTGACGAACCAGTCCAGCGTAGATGGACCGACAAGGTAGTGCAGGATCTTGAAGGAGAGACAGGAGTAGTAGCGCTCACCAGTAGCCCTCCGCTTACTGATGAGCTCTGGCTTTTACTGGACATGAAGTGACAAAATGACCAGCAGAACAGCAATAGAGACAGAGGCGGTTGGTGATTCTCCGTTCCCTCTCCTTAGTCGAGATGCGGATACCTCCCAGCTGCATAGGCTCAGCTCCCGAGCCGGCAGAGGAAGATGGTAGTGATGCGGAGAGGGGGGCAACGGAGAACGCGAGCTCCTTTCCACGAGCTCGGTGACGAAGATCAACCCGTCGCTCAATGCGAATAGCGAGTTCAATCAAGGAATCCACGCTGGAAGGAACCTCCCGGGAGAGAATCTCATCCTTTACCTCTGCGCGGAGACCCTCCAGAAAACGAGCGAGCAAAGCCGGCTCATTCCAGCCACTGGAGGCAGCAAGAGTGCGAAACTCAATAGAGTAGTCTGTTATGGATCGATTACCTTGACATAGGGAAGACAGGGCCCTGGAAGCCTCCTCCCCAAAAACAGATCGATCAAAAACCCGTATCATCTCCTCCTTAAAGTCCTGATACTGGTTAGTACACTCAGCCCTTGCCTCCCAGATTGCCGTGCCCCACTCACGAGCCCGTCCAGTAAGGAGAGATATGACGTAGGCGACACGAGCAGTGCTCCTGGCGTAAGTGTTGGGCTGGAGAGAAAACACAATATCACACTGGGTGAGGAACGAGCGGCATTCAGTGGGCTCCCCAGAGTAACACGGCGGGTTATTGATTCTGGGCTCCGGAGATTCGAAAGCCCTGGAAGTGGCCGGTGGATCGAGGCGGAGATGGTGAACCTGTTCTGTGAGGTTGGAGACTTGGGTGGCCAGGGTCTCAACGGCATGTCGAGCAGCAGACAATTCCTGCTCGTGTCTGCCTAGCATCGCCCCCTGGATCTCGACGGCTGAGTGGAGAGGATCCGAAGTCGCTGGGTCCATTCTTGGTCGGATTCTTCTGTCAGGTGCGTGAATGAGGACCCAAAAGCGAATTAACAAACAGAGTTTCTTTAATGATGAACACACGTGGGCTCAGATGGACAGGTAGATTCCGACAGGACAGGACAAGGTTGCAGCAAACACGATGATAGTCTGGTTCAGGCATGAGACACACAAACAAGAATCCGACAAGGACAGGAACAAAAAGAGAGAGAGATATAGGGACCTAATCAGAGGGAAAAAGGGAACAGGTGGGAAAAGGGGTGAATGAGGTAGTCAGAGAAGACAAGGAACAGCTGGGGGAAAGAGGGACAGAAACGGTAACCTAGTACGACCAGCAGAGGGAGACAGGGTGAAAGGAAAGGACAGAAACAAGACAACATGACAATACATGACAGATATACTTTAGAGGCTCAGTAATCGAGGAAGACACTGATTTCACCAAAGAGGCACCAATCTCCTCATGACCTGCTGCTGATATCTTTAAAATACCAGTTACCTTCATCACCTCCATTACATCAGGAGGATCAAACTGAAGCAGCGAAGGGAAAAGTCCCTTCATGTAATCCAGGGGATTTCCATCGGTTTTCTCTATTTTCTTTGACAGAAAGGAACCCACATTCACAAACAAGCTATTCAATTCACATGAAATGATATCAGGATCACTATAGGTCTTACATCCAACAATACATTGAGATGGAATAGTTGTAGATGACTTTTTCTTATTCAACAGTTGATTGATGATTTTCAACGTTGACCTCATATTATTTATATTTAAGGATTCTTGGAATTTGTCAGTAAAATATATTTTTTGATATTTGAAGTAAGTGAGTAAATTTGTTGTTATACATTTTGTAATTTGCAGAATTTAGGGGAGATGGATTTGTGAGGCTCTCTTACGTGATTTAACTAAGGGAAAGCAGTGTTGAAATACAGAATTGAAAGGTGAGAAAAGTCTGGTAAGCAGATTATAACATTTTTCCTATGAAATCATCAATCAACATCTTAAAGTGCTCACAATTACTTTAGTTAGGTATTCTACATTTAATGCAATTAATCATTCCCTTCTGTTAATTCCCTGCTGCCAAACAGAAAGTTAACATTGGAAAGTTGTCAAAAATGTCAGTATAAAATATACCTGTATTAGCCACATTATTCAAAGAATGAGTAAAAATATGATCAATAAGGGTGTCAGATGAAGTGGTCAGTCTTTTGGGCTTATAGCTGAGGGGAAACAGAGAGCTGGAGTCAGATGTCAGTGAGTGCTTCTCACTTTTAAATAAGTTCATGTTGTAATCACCCAATATAAAACACATTTTATCTTCATCATTAATTCAATCCAAGGTTGATGCAAGGTTATGAAACTACCAATGTCAGAATCGGGTGGCCGATATATATGCATCCAACTACCACTTTTTTTTACCACCCAAAAAATGTACTTGAGCGAATTTCTATGAAAAGACATTCTAAATACATTTTATCAGATGTAAGTGCTGGGTCCTCTCTTACAAAGAATTGAAAATGTTTCTGAACCAAAATGGACCCTCCTCCTCCCACTACAGTGGTGAACAGCATTACGAGGAGACATGTCATATAGCATCTCTTCAGTCAACCATGTTTCTAAAAGGGCAAGAATGGAAAACTCATGACTGAGAGAAGACAGATAATGAACAAGGTGGTCATGATTTTTAGAAGGACTACATATGTTGAAATGAAAGGTAGAAAATAAGCTTGTCTTGGAATTAGAAAAACTGCTATACAGGTTGTTAAATTGCTTAAACAATATAGTAGTCACAAGTGATATACTTATTTGATGGTACATTTCAGGAAATTTGAATCTGGATCAACTCAATCATTATATTTATCATTCACTTCATTAATATGTAATGAGTTAAAGACCATGTTATCAGGGTTGATATCCTGCCCCATTAAGAGAAATACAGTCGGAATCATCCAGACAATGGAAAGGAAACATAGAAGTGCATGCGTTACGTGTCCAATACAACCAAACATTAGTGTTAGTTTTTATCAATAGCTGTGGACTTCCTATGGAATGCACATTGACACAGTCCACATAACACCATTGAAGACATCAGAGGGTTATGACATTTAGAGCAATGTGTGTTTTTGTTCATGAGGTTAGGTGAAACACGTGAACAAAGTAGAATAAATATGTCTGTGTATGTGTGGGTGTGGGTGTGTGTGCGTCAAATCATTTGATTACAGCAAAATCCCTTGCCATAAGCCTACGAGGGGGGGGGGGGGGGGGGGGGACGACAACCAACTGATCATACTTCAGGTATGAGATGTTGCCTGTTTTTCATTCTTCAAATAGTCGTGGCAGCAGTTCCTTTCTTTTTAGGCATACCTTTTGGAGAAATCTTCATTAATGAAGAATTTGGTTCCCCCCAGACTCTCAGCACCTCCTGAGAATCTCCTCCTTGTCTTTGAACCGGAGCAGTTTCACCACTGTAGATCTGGTCTGTCCACCAGGAAGAAAGTGCCAATCCTATGAGTCCTCTCCATCTCCATGATTTTAGGGTCCAGTTGATCTGCCAGGAGTTTCTTGGCCTTGAATTCTGTGTCATGCCAAATGTCAGTCTTTACATCCTCAATTCCTTCGATTAAGATGTTATTGCACCTCCATTGTGACTCCTTTGAAAGAGTGCTTGTCAAGTGTTGTTTGGGAGGGACAGGGTGGAAGAGAGTCATGGTTACTTTCTACACTACAGGGACAGGGTGGAAGAGACTCATGTTGACATGGTTACCTTCTACACTACAGGAACAGGGTGGAAGAGACTCATGTTGACATGGTTACCTTCTACACTACAGGGACAGGGTGGAAGAGAGTCATGTTGACATGATTACCTTCTACACTACAGGGACAGGGTGGAAGAGAGTCATGGTTACCTTCTACTCTACAGGGACAGGGTGAAAGAGTCATGTTGACATGATTACCTTCTACACTACAGGGACAGGGTGGAAGAGAGTCATGTTAAACTGAAGCGCTTCACTCAAACATATGAAGGAATAATCAAGTGGCAAAAAAATGTGACATTCTGACATTTAATTACAATTCACACAAGCACAGTCTTGACTACTGTCATTTACACTGACACTACTGTACTGGCATCATCAAACGACCAGTCTCTTAATCAATTTCTTGAGTCTGTTTGATGGAGGATGTTTGTCTTGGGTTACATAATAACATGACTTGATCAGAGCGGTTTGGCTGTGACCTCTGAGTCACCTATTAAACAGAGAGAGTTACGACCCCAGGAAGTAGAAAGAGAGAGATGGTGTGCGTGAGACAGAGAGCGAAAGAGATGTGAAAGGTGAGCAACTACAACCTAATTAAACCAAAGTTAGAACACGACCATACCTGGAGTAAAATAGATGGTTTTTAAATTAGGAATAGACAGAGAATTGATACCAGTGTATGTGCATTTTCACCATTTGTAAAAGTGTTCTTAAAGTATCAGTCAAAGGTTTCGACCACCTACTCATTCAAGTGTTTTTCTTTATTTTTACTATTTTCTACATTGTAGAATGATAATGGAAACATCAAAACTACGATATTAACACATAGGGAATCACGGTTTTTTGGCTACACTTGAAACAACTTTCAAAGTTCTTGAAGTTTTCGGATTGACTGACCTTCATGTCTTAAAGTACACAACACAACTGATTGGCTCAAATGCGTTAAGGAAAGAAATTCCACAAATGTCCTTTTAACAAGGCAAACATGTTAATTTAAATTAATTCCAGGGGACTACCTCATGAAGCTGGTTGAGAGAATGTCAAGATTGTGCAAAGCTGTCATCAAGGCAAATGGTGGCTACTTTGAAAGATCTCAAATCTCAAATATATTTTGATTTGTTTAACACTTTTTGGTTACTACATAATTCCATATGTGTTATTTCATAGTTTTGATGTCTTTACTATTATTGTACAATGTAAAAAATAGTAAAAATGAAGAAAACCCTTTGAATGAGTAGTTGTGTCCAAACTTTTTAATGGTACTGTATATGCGAGACAGAACAGCTAGCAACACACAGAGAATGGCCCCACCCATACCTCCACCATAACACACATGCGAGAGGGGGAGCAGGTAGGGAGGGGGGACAGGGGAGCAGTGTGGTGTCCTACACCCTCTAGCGAGGGACAAAGAAGGGGATCAGGTGATCTGAAAAATGTTCCTTTCAGTGAATAGGCCTGAGATTAGCATTTTCCCTTGAAAACGCTTACTGTCTGGCCCTGTTTGCCCAGTAACTTGATCGGTAGCTGAACAAACAGCCCCTTGTAAACCGATAACAACATGTTAGCAAATCGCCCCCCTCTGTGTCTGCACTAACAAGTGTTCTAGATGGCCAGTGAGCATGCTCTTTCCACTGGTCCTGAGAGGGCAGAAAGTAGAGTAGGGAAAGCTGGGACTTCTCCTGTGGTCCTGAAAGGGCAGAAAGTAGAGTAGGGAAAGCTGGGACTTCTCCTGTGGTCCTGAAAGGGCAGAAAGAAGAGTAGGGAAAGCCGGGACTCCTCCTGTGGCCCTGAAAGGGCAGAAAGAAGAGTAGGGAAAGCCGGGACTTCTCCTGTGGTCCTGAAAGGGCAGAAAGAAGAGTAGGGAAAGCCGGGACTCCTCCTGTGGCCCTGAAAGGGCAGAAAGAAGAGTAGGGAAAGCCGGGACTTCTCCTGTGGTCCTGAGAGGGCAGAAAGAAGAGTAGGGAAAGCCGGGACTTCTCCTGTGGTCCTGAAAGGGCAGAAAGAAGAGTAGGGAAAGCCGGGACTTCTCCTGTGGTCCTGAGAGGGCAGAAATAAGAGTAGGGAAAGCTGGGACTTCTCCTGTGGTCCTGAGAGGGCAGAAAGAAGAGTAGGGAAAGCCGGGACTTCTCCTGTGGTCCTGAAAGGGCAGAAAGAAGGGTAGGGAAAGCCGGGACTTCTCCTGTGGTCCTGAGAGGGCAGAAAGAAGAGTAGGGAAAGCCGGGACTTCTCCTGTGGTCCTGAGAGGGCAGAAAGAAGAGTAGGGAAAGCAGGGGACTTCTCCTGTGGTCCTGAAAGGGCAGAAAGTAGAGTAGGTTAAGCCGGGACTTCTCCTGTGGTCCTGAGAGGGCAGAAAGAAGGGTAGGGAAGGCAGGGACTTCTCCTGTGGTCCTGAGAGGGCAGAAAGAAGAGTAGGGAAAGCCGGGACTTCTCCTGTGGTCCTATGAGGGCAGAAAGAAGGGTAGAGAAAGCCGGGACTTCTCATGTGGTCCTGAGAGGGCAGAAAGAAGAGTAGGGAAAGCCGGGACTTCTCCTGTGGTCCTGAAAGGACAGAAAGTAGAGTAGGGAAAGCCGGGACTTCTCCTGTGGTCCTGAGAGGTCCTGAGAGGTCCTGAGAGGAAAAAAAAACAGGAAAACAGGACAAAATTGTTAATAAACGTAGGAAGGGAGAAGTCCCGCTGGGCCAGGGTGATTGACAGGTGCCAGGCAGGGGGTAACCAGGGCCAGCATGGGTGGAAGACCAGATCGTGGAAGACAGACAGACAGACAGACAGACAGACAGACAGACAGACAGACAGACACCAGAGCGACAGTGGAGGAAGCATGGGGGATAACAGAGTATGCTAGCAGCGTCACCGTGTTTGTCTGACTCCACAGTCCCCTTGATAACACCACCGGGGCCACTGTCACTCACTGCCATTGGTACTGGCATTGCCACTGCCCGTAACCCCCACATCACTCTTGGTCATCCATCATAATCCCACCAACCATTCTAAGATACTTTATGGCCTGTGGGTAGAATATCACTGTTTTTTTTATATTATGTTTTTCTGTCCTCTGCCGTTCGCACATTAATCATTGTTTTTATACTGCGGCAGTGGTGACATTAAACCTTCAGCACTTGAGGTCCTGTGAGAGAGAAACAAAGACTGTGTGGAGTATTCAAGGCCATTTTCTTTATCTTGTCTAAACTCCTACACTTCCCTAGTGGTGCCACTGGTTAAACACGGCTGTCTAGATGAACAATTATGCCACAGGCAGTTATGGGACAAAAAAATGTATTTCCAAACAAGGACATTTGGTAGCAAAGCCAGGGAAGACAGATTTACACCACAGCATCATTACCCGCTCTTAATTTGTAATTCGGGAGGTGCCTGAACAAAAAGTAACCTGAGAGGTGAGTTGACCTGTGGAGTTCTGAGGTACCGAAATGCATTCGATTTGTATTTTTTTACCTTTATAATAAAGCATTGCATTTATATCATCGCATTTGTGTAGCATAGAACAGTAGAGTAGAGGCACTTACAGAAGTTGCACACCTGGGCAAAATGTTCATGCAATTCCATGTCATTTTACATGACTGAAGAAGTTGGCAGAATATTTTTTAATACCGCACAAATGATCGAAATGGCACGGTACTTTGACACTGACAAACTGAGAATCTGAGATCAATAAAAACAACCTTGTGTTGAATCCATCAATAGCCAAAGCATAGGTGTGTGGAGACACATATTGTAGACTACAATATGAGGAAATTATAGTCCTAAAAATGCTTTCCAGTTTCACTGACTCACTCACTGATGCACAGCTCACCTGCTGGTGATGACCATAAACCCAATGCCAAAAGCCTCTCTCTCTCTTGTAAAACAATATTTGGAAGTTGATTTAATATTTTGGTAGCCTACAGCAGAGTCTTTTCAGCAGGAGCCATTTGCTTTCCACCCTATGTTTTCCCTAGATTGTATTTGAATGATTGTGAAAGGCCTGTTTTGTCTGCATGCAGTTTTTTAATTAACAGATTGGCCGCACGTTCCCAACTATAGGCTATTTCTTGTTATTGGGCTATAATCCACAGCTAGGCTATTTTTAAAAAGAAGCTATTGATCCTCTGTGGCTAAATGATAGGCCTTCTCATGGTGTAGTAGGCTGTTCTGAATGATTTCATTTCTTTCTGAACAGACAGCAGTAATTCTGTAACTTTGTGTTTCAATTTATCAGGGGTGCTGCAGTTCCTTCAGAACCCTTCGCTCGGCTATGATTCTATAAGGAAATGAATTATGAAGTGCAACATTAGAGAGATGGAAGTTTCAGGCTCATGTCTATCAGAGCAGAGAGATTATAGAAAGTGAATCTCATTCTAGTTATGAGGGATAGCGGCGCACTTCTCACAGTCACGGCCATGGGTTGGTCTCAAACATAGGATAGAATGTTGTGCAAACCCTAAACCCAGGCCGGCCCAACCCAAATCAACTCAAGACAATATTAGGCTGGGCTGAAAATCTACTTTTTCAGATAATGCTTTTTTTTGTGGTGGCAGGAGAATTAACAAGGAGGCAACTCAAGTGAACTTTGATCGCTTTTATTATAATTTTTACATTTACTTTTTTTTGGGGGGGGGGGATTCATGCCAATTAGGCACTGCTGGTGAGTATTTCAGGAACATAGAGAGAACAGAGAGAGCTGGGAAGCACCTGTAATGTCACACTAGGTTGAAGAGTATTTTTGCAGGAGAACAGCATCCCTGTGACAGAGCTAATCTCCTCGGACTCTGCTGAACATGTCATCACATTCCTGCATGAAACTTAGAGAGATGCGACTCGTGGAATGCAGCTGTGTAAAAAAACTAACTCCAACAACCCTGACATAATATTATAGAGGAAGTGCTACCCAAACAAAATGTTTCCCATGGATTGTGAGTCTTGGTTTAAAATAAATAATTCTAAGAACATAAATGTTGTGATATTCAGTGCCTTCGGAAAGTATTCAGATCCCTAGAAATATTCCACATTTTGTAATGTCGCAACATTATTCAAAAAATTATAACGTTTTTTCACATCAATCACAAAAAATACCCCATAATGACAATTCATAAAACAGGTTTAGACATTTTTGCTAATTTATATATTTAAAAATATATATATATATCCCAATGACATAATTATTCAGACCCTTTATTCAGTATTTTGTTGAAGCACCTTTTGGCAGCGATTACAGCCTCAAGTCTTCTTGGGTATGATGCTACAAGCTTTGCACACCTGTATTTGAGGAGTTTCTCCCATTCTTCTCTGCAGATCCTCTCAAGATCTGTCAGGTTGGATGGGGAGCGTTGCTGCACAGCTACTTTCAGGTCTCTCCAGAGATGTTCGATCGGGTTCAAGTCCGGTCCTGTTGGAGGGTGAACCTTCGCACCTGTCTGAGGTCCTGAGCAGTTTTCCATCAAGGATCTCTCTGTACTTTGCTCTGTTCATCTTTGCGTCGATGCTGACTAGTCTACCTGTCACTGCCACTGAAAAACATCCCCACATCATGATGCTGCCACCATCATGCTTCACCGTAGGGATTGTGCCAGGTTTCCTCCAGATGTAACACTTGGCTTTCAGGCCAAAGAGTTCAATCTTGGTTTCATTAGAGCAGAGAATCTGGTTTCTCATAGTCTGAGAGTCTTAAGGGGCCTTTTGGCAGGCTGTGCCTTTTACTGAGGAGTGGCTTCAGTCTGGCCACTACACCATAAAGGCTGATTGGTGGAGTGCTGCAGAGATGGTTGTCCTTCTGGAAAGTTCTCCCATCTCCACAGATCTCCCCCGATTGCTCAGTTTGGCCGGGCGGCCGGGCGGCCAGGTCAAAGAAGAGTCATGGTGGTTCCAACTTCTTCAATTTAAGAATGATGGAGAACCACCGTCTTCTTGGGGACCTTCAATGCTGCAGAAATGCTTTGGTATCCTTCTCCAGATCTGTGCTTTGACACTATTCTGTTTCGGAGCTGTAAGGACAAGTCCTTCGACCTCATGGTTTGGTTTTTGCTCTGATATGCACTGTCAACTGTGGGACCTTATATTGACAGGTGTGTCAAATCAATTGGATTTACCGCAGATGGACTCAAAGTTGTAGAAACATCCCAAAGATGATCAATGGATTCAGAATGCACCTGAGCTCAATTTTTAGTCTCAGGGGTCTGAATACTTAATTACATTAGTTATTTCTGCATTTTATTTTTAATACATTTGCAAACCTTCTAGGCTGTAATAGGGCTGTAAGGCTGTAACGTAACAACATGTGGAAAAAGTCAATGTGTCTGAATACTTTCCCTAAAGCACTGTACAGAACCATGCGTTGAGAACACATATGCATGCACTGGTCCCCACACATACACACGTAGACATGTACTCATTAAACAAGGTGGTATAAATTGTCAGTTCCTCACAAAATTACGACAAAGAGATATTTTGTAAATGTTGCCCATTAATGAGCCTAACCCCGGGTCTTTGTTGCTTAACCGTGACTGTGGATGGGCTGAGGTTGAGGCTGAGCAGGGTGTCAGTGTGTATGGAGTGAAGGTTCTCACTGTCCCTGTCTCGCATGGATGAGCAGGAGAACAATGAATTATTCAATTCAACCACAAGCCTTCCACCTCGGTGTCTGGGACATGGAAATGGTGAAACAGGAGAAACGGATGGATGGAAGTGCTACAGTACAGAACACCAAGGAGCAAAACACTGACAAGATGTCCAGATGACCTCAGAGACAGCGTATTAAAGTAGTGTCTCCAATGTTGAATCAAACTAAAGTGTTCCACCCCAGATGTCCAGAGTGTATGATCTCACATGTCCAGTGTGGTAGTGTAACACAGCAGTGGTGTTGAAGTGGAGGAGGAAGTGGAAGATGGGGGGGGGGATTCTGCTCCATAAAGCACACATTCACAGGCAGGGAGGGAGGGAGGGAGACAGGCAGTAGGCTGCAGGCTGCAGCAGCAGGGCAGACATATTTGTGTGTGTAAGTGTGTGTGTCTGTCAGCACAAGCAGAGCATAGGGCCTTCACAGCTTTCCACTCACTTTAATGTGTCACTGAGAAAACCTATGGTGCGTATCTCCCTCTGTCCTCAGCCCTTACTCCCTCTGTCCTCAGCCCTTACTCACTCTGTCCTCAGCCCTTACTCCCTCTGTCCTCAGCCCTTACTCCCTCTGTCCTCAGCCCTTACTCCCTCTGTCCTCAGCCCTTACTCCCTCTGTCCTCAGCCCTTACTCACTCTGTCTTCACCCTCTCCCCCCCCCCCCCTCTCTCTCTCTCTATACCCTCTTTCCCTACCCCTCTGAACCTCTCCTGAGACTCCAAGCCCAGCACTTGGAATCCATCTGAGGTGTTCAACACTGCCTTGTCTATAGTTGAATAGCCAGTGAGTTTACTGGCACCTGACCGTGCCCTCCCCCCTCCACACACAGAGTGAGGGGTCGTGAGATTGACAGCTGAGCCCAACAAAGGCTGCTTGCGATGGCAGCTATGAAGAAATAACACCAGAAAACCAACCACATCAGACTGTGGGTAGTTTGGGAAGAATGTGTGGTGGGTTTAACTTTTATGCTGCCACAGCCTCAGCAGTATGAAGAAGTGAGATTCAGGTGCGAGGTCCTGTTTGGGCAGGACAGGCCACAGCACAGAACTAAGTGTTTCTGTCTGCCCAGTTAACAGCTGATCATGAGACTCTATCGTAACGAGATGTCAACCAGTCGGCAGGGTTGCATGAGACAGAAAGGGAGACCACACTCTCTTCGCTGACCTAACCAGCTGCAGTCTCTGAATACATATTTCACTGAGTTGGAGAAACACAAAACATGTTTGAATGGGATCCCTTCACATGCCCCCCTCTCCCCCAAACACACTATTGTCCACCATGGTAACCAGAGCCAGGTATTGGCCGGCAAACATTATAGCCCCCAATCAAACAGAAGAGAATGGCGGAATGGTATATAGTGTTCTGAAAGAGGCGCTGACTGACGTGCAACCTTAATGGTGGTCTGTATCTGAGACTGACTGACACACATCCATGAATCCTATCACTTAAGGCCTGACAACTGCCTTACAACCGTACAGGAGCCAGAATGGCAGTTTCTACTGAGACCCTGAGGGTAGGGATTGTATGGCCCATAATGAGGGCTACCACTGAAAGGGTCTTTGTCCTGACTGACAGTCTCTAAGTACCGTGTGAAGTCTTAAATATATACAGCCAATGTGTTAGAGCCAGGTAGCGGAAATTACTGTGGGTTGGTTTTGGATGGGTTTGTGGAGTGTGTGTGTGTGTGTGTGTGTGTGTGTGTGTGTGTGTGTGTGTGTGTGTGTGTGTGTGTGTGTGTGTGTGTGTGTGTGTGTGTGTGTGTGTGTGTGTGTGTGTGTGTGTGTGTGTGTGTGTGTGTGTGTGTGTAAATATCAGTCATAGATCCGAAGCTAAAGCAATATGACAGGAGGAGATGGTATTATTTAAACATCCTTGATGAACAGCTAATGGGTATTTCTCAGCTTCCTGGCCCCTGCCCCACACACCTCGGGTTGAGCAGAGCCCTGTGCCTGTGGAGCTGAGGGCTTAGCAAGCCTGCCAATAAACACCTGCCATCAGAGCTGTCTGTCCTCCTACTATCACACCTCTCAGTGGAGATACACCCCCATACTGCCACAGGGCCCTACTAACAGAGCTGTCTTTACGAAAACCCTCTCGCACTTCACCGCTGTGATAGATCTTCTGTGGTGTAGCCTAACAGCAAGTGCTGCATCAAATAAATACGCTCACATATGAAATGATTAAGATGCAGACATCGCAAAGTTCTGTAAGTGGCTAGAGTAAAGTTATAGTATGAAAACCAATAAACAATTATATTGTCCATATTGCCTCATACTGTACAGTGCTACAGTGAATCAAATGAAAAACAATGAAGTGGGTTTTCACTTCTAGGCTGAAACATTCCAGTAGCTGGGGTACAGATATCGACTGTGCCCTAGTTATATCATACAGCATAATGGAAGAGCGCTGACAGATACACAAGAGGAAACATGGGACATATTAGGTTTCAGTGAAAGCTACAGCTCCTCCTGCAGTTGAGCAACAGCCTTTCAGTGGCAAATTGTTGTTTTCTCCCACGCTCAGGCCAGAGCCATCAATCACTGGCACCCTTCATTTCTTCCCTAGTTCCACTTGCCCCTCTCTTCCTGTCACCCATGCAGGCACCTATAGACTCCGAGTCGGAGCAGAGCCCAGAGGTCCAGCCAATCAGAACGTGTCTACCAAACACAATTTTGAGAATGCTGCTAGAGCTACCAATGGAAATGACATCACAATCACCTTATAGGGGCCATGGAGCCATCTCACCCTCCCTGACACCAAACCTGCCCTATCCTTTACAGCTAAAAATCACACTATCCCGGTGGGTGAGGGTGGGTGGGTGGGTGGTGGGAGAGAGAGGTGAGGAGTGACAGCTTCTTTGAAATCTGGCTGCGTTTAACTGTGTTTCACACACAGCTGGGAAGAAAATATGACACAGGATTCCCCTGAAGTGAGGCTCCACCCAGATCAGCAGTGATTGACAGGTGAGCACAAAGCCACTGTCAACAGGACAGTGTTTATGTCAGGGAAAATACACACATCATCATTCTGCAAAGAAAGATTGTAGATCATTCAAAAACCATTAGACATTTTGCCAGCCTTTAGGTTATCTTATCAAACGAATACATTGGAATCACATTTTGGACAGAAATGATAGATTCATATACTATCCATAACACATCAAGTAAATATATTACTATGAATAGCTCTAATACATAAACACACTCAACAATAAGTAACACAACATGTTGTTATAGCTGGAACTGTTCATTCTAACATATTAAAGTCAAGATCAAAAGACACTGAGCTTGAGAGATCAAACAACCCTCCACTGAGCCCTGTACACTACACTACACTACATGTCAGTGTTATTCTGTCAGGCTGCTTGGCCATTGGGGCCTGCTCTTCCCCCTCCAGTATCAGTCTCCCTCCACTGTCTGGTCCCCACATCACGTCTCAGCCCCAGCCGCCCGGCTCCGGTTCCGCTCTCCCTCTCAGATTATGTGACATGGTAAATAAACCGTCCGCGCTGACAGACGCAAGGGGGGACGTCATCATGACCCGCACCGGGAGGGGCACACGGTGTGTCAGACTCACAGCCCACGGGGGATGGGGTGGGGGACTGGCTGGTGACCAGAGCTGTCTTGGCTAGCAGTCTGGAGAGGTCAGCCCACGTAACAGTCTGGGTCTGTTGAGCAGGGGAGAAAGGGGTAATGAGAGCGGGGGAGAGAAGAGGCACTCAGACTGGGCTGGAATACAGTAGAGTGGAGGCTAAGAGAACTTTGGGGGGGGGGGGGGGGGGGTGGTGTTTCATTTATCTCCTAGCCCCATATTTCACAGTTGCATTCTTCTCTGTGTGTGTGTGTGTGTGTGTGTGTGTGTGTGTGTGTGTGTGTGTGTGTGTGTGTGTGTGTGTGTGTGTGCGTGTGCGTGCGTGCGTGTGTGTGTGTGTGTGTGTGTGTGTGTGTGTAAGGGCAGTGGGTTGTGAAAGGCAACTCGTGGGCTGAGTCTTCTTCTCCCAGGGCACAGGAACATCTGCTTTCAGTTAGACTGGAGACAGAAACCAAACACCGAGGAGAGGAGAAGTGGAGAGAGGAGAAGAGATGAGGGGAGAAGAGGGGAGAGTAAAGGACAGGAGACCTTGCACTTGGACGAGGGCCAGTGTGTAGGAGGCCTATGTGCATGTTTGTGTTCACACTTGAACTTCATGTTCACTTCTAAATTATGTTTGTGTAGGTGTTTGTAAGTGTGTGTGTGTGCAGGAACAGACATATTCGAGTGGGTCTGGGAAAGTGAGAGAGAAAGAGAGCAAGCAACGGCAAGAGAAACAAACTTGTCCCAGCTCTAGAGGGCCTAATTGAATTAATTTGAGTAGAAAAATGGATTAGTCATAACATGAGGCGGCGAGAGCAAACAGGCAGGACTCAGATTAGCTCACTGCTCCTGCTGACTTTTGTTTGGACTAGCCATGAATATAATTTCAATACCAACACTCTGCTCTGGGTCAGCAACGTAAAAGACTGGGGTCAAAGATGAGGAGATGAGGTAGAAGACAGTCTGAGGACTGTGGGTACAGAAAGGAGGAGATGAGGTAGAAGACAGTATGAGGACTGTGGGTACAGAAAGGAGGAGATGAGGTAGAAGACAGTATGAGGACTGTGGGTACAGAAAGGAGGAGATGAGGTAGAAGACAGTCAGAGGACTGTGGGTACAGAGATGAGGTAGAATACAGTATGAGGACTGTGGGTACAGAAAGGAGGAGATGAGGTAGAAGACAGTATGAGGACTGTGGGTACAGAGAGGAGGAGATGAGGTAGAAGACAGTATGAGGACTGTGGGTACAGAGAGGAGGAGATGAGGTAGAAGACAGTATGAGGACTGTGGGTACAGAGAGGAGGAGATGAGGTAGAAGACAGTATGAGGACTGTGGGTACAGAGAGGAGGAGATGAGGTAGAATACAGTATGAGGACTGTGGGTACAGAGAGGAGGAGATGAGGTAGAAGACAGTATGAGGACTGTGGGTACAGAGATGAGGGGATGAGGTAGAATACAGTATGAGAACTGTCGGTACAGAGAGGAGGAGATGAGGTAGAAGACAGTATGAGGACTGTGGGTACAGAGAGGAGGAGATGAGGTAGAAGACAGTATGAGGACTGTGGGTACAGAGAGGATGAGATGAGGTAGAAGACAATATGAGGACTGTGGGTACAGAGAGGAGGAGATGAGGTAGAAGACAGTATGAGGACTGTGGGTACAGAGATGAGGGGATGAGGTAGAAGACAGTATGAGGACTGTGGGTACAGAGAGGAGGAGATGAGGTAGAAGACAGTATGAGGACTGTGGGTACAGAGATGAGGGGATGAGGTAGATGACAGTATGAGGACAGTGAGTACAGAGAGGAGGAGATGAGGTAGAAGACAATATGAGGACTGTGGGTACAGAAAGGAGGGGATGAGGTAGAAGACAGTATGAGGACTGTGGGTACAGAGATGAGGGGATGAGGTAGAAGACAGTATGAGGACTGTGGGTACAGAGAGGAGGAGATGAGGTAGAAGACAGTATGAGGACTGTGGGTACAGAGATGAGGGGATGAGGTAGAAGACAGTATGAGGACTGTGGGTACAGAAAGGAGGAGATGAGGTAGAAGACAGTATGAGGACTGTGGGTACAGAAAGGAGGAGATGAGGTAGAAGACAGTCAGAGGACTGTGGGTACAGAGATGAGGTAGAATACAGTATGAGGACTGTGGGTACAGAAAGGAGGAGATGAGGTAGAAGACAGTATGAGGACTGTGGGTACAGAGAGGAGGAGATGAGGTAGAAGACAGTATGAGGACTGTGGGTACAGAGAGGAGGAGATGAGGTAGAAGACAGTATGAGGACTGTGGGTACAGAGAGGAGGAGATGAGGTAGAAGACAGTATGAGGACTGTGGGTACAGAGAGGAGGAGATGAGGTAGAATACAGTATGAGGACTGTGGGTACAGAGAGGAGGAGATGAGGTAGAAGACAGTATGAGGACTGTGGGTACAGAGATGAGGGGATGAGGTAGAATACAGTATGAGAACTGTGGGTACAGAGAGGAGGACATGAGGTAGAAGACAGTATGAGGACTGTGGGTACAGAGAGGAGGAGATGAGGTAGAAGACAGTATGAGGACTGTGGGTACAGAGAGGATGAGATGAGGTAGAAGACAATATGAGGACTGTGGGTACAGAGAGGAGGAGATGAGGTAGAAGACAGTATGAGGACTGTGGGTACAGAGATGAGGGGATGAGGTAGAAGACAGTATGAGGACTGTGGGTACAGAGAGGAGGAGATGAGGTAGAAGACAGTATGAGGACTGTGGGTACAGAGATGAGGGGATGAGGTAGAAGACAGTATGAGGACAGTGAGTACAGAGAGGAGGAGATGAGGTAGAAGACAATATGAGGACTGTGGGTACAGAAAGGAGGGGATGAGGTAGAAGACAGTATGAGGACTGTGGGTACCGAGATGAGGGGATGAGGTAGAAGACAGTATGAGGACTGTGGGAGTAAAGAATCGATGACCTGGTAGTTTCCAATGCTGATGTGTTTGGGGTCAGTCTTCACCAGCTCAGCCAGCGGGTTCTGAATACATCTCCCTATGTAGACTGGGAAAAGAACAGCCCAACACACAAACAAACAAATTATTATAGACGTAACTAATACGCGGAAACATATACATTGTCTTCTAAAATCCCAGCAGGGACCACGAAAATGAATACAATAAATTACATATTTCATATACTAACAGACTTGATTAAACATATAAAATATGTAAATCACTATGTTACGGGCCCGCCTAAGGGCAGGCCATTTCTTATTATCCTCCCATCCCACCTATCACATCAGGAGAAAATAGAGATTATTGGAACACACACACAAGCGCTAACACACACAATGCTCCTATTCCATATAGATTAAAAAGGGGTTGTCAGCAGTAGTCTCTAAATAGATGGATATAGATCTAATACCAAAAACTATTTAAAGCCAATACAACTCTAATTAAAGACCTTGGTGAGAGCTTGTGAACGTCGTATGTTTATACGCCAATGGCAAGATAATCATGTTTGGTGAATGGGACCAGCTTTGTGTGTTTGTTGACACTTAGAAACAGTTCTAGGGGCCTTAGCATTTAAAACAACCTCTTTACACAAGTCGTTACATCGCCAATGAACTGAACATGACAGTCTATGAGAGAGAGTACATCAGCTGCACTACATCCAGTCCATGTCAGAGTCCTCTCTTTGGTGAATCTTTAGCTTGGCTAGTCAACTTTTCAATAAGTGCTGAAGAGATTGCATCTAGTTTCTGCTTTCAGATGACCCCATTTCTGCCAGAGGACTCAGAGAGAAGTGTGCTGTCCAAGGCCTGAGCTGAAACACCATCCCTGTCTAAATATTGTTGCATGCAGCAGTTGCCCACAGGCTTCTAAGGTGAGATGTAGAGAGTGAGGCATTGATTCCACATGCTCCTCCGTCCCAGTCACACCTCAACTACATGCATCCAGCGAGTCATCTAGCAGAACACACCACCATATCCTCCACCTCTTACGAACCGACTCGCGCTCAGCCTCACATCCAGACAGTCCTCCACCATGACACACTTCACTATATCATCCACCAGTCTAATATTAATAATCATCGTGGTTATTCAAACACAAACCCACATCACTATCAGATAGTCTTGTATGCTGTAACATAGGCTACAATCAAGCTGTCTACTTACATATTCACACACACAATCACATATTGAATTGGTAACAAAACACTTTTACGTCGTCACTGATTTAAATACACACACTACAATGCATCCACCAGTCTAGATACAGAACTGTCCACTTTAGCCACTCAGCAAAATGCTCAAATTCTGGCCAGCACTGTCTCCCACTCAATGTCGTAACCTTCAGGTAAGAATCCTGTATCCATTCCTGCCAATGGGGCATTGGATATTCTAAGAGTGTTGTGATAATATTTTGACACTAGGGGACACCAGTATTCCATCTCAGGGGACCAGATACTGACCAGGGCAGGGGGGAGATCTCCCTTTCAGGGGACCAGAGACTGACAAGGACAGGGGGAAGATCTCCCTCTCAGGGGACTAGAGACTGACCAGGGCAGGGGAAGATCTCACTCTCAGGAGACTAGAGACTGACCAGGGCAGGGGGAAGATCTCGCTCTCAGGGGACTAGAGACTGACCAGGGGCAGGGGGAAGATCTCCCTCTCGGGGGACTGACCAGGGGCAGGGGGGAGATCACCCTCTCAGGGGACTAGAGACTGACCAGGTCAGGGGGAAGATCTCCCTCTCGGGGGACTAGAGACTGACCAGGGGCAGGGGGAAGATATCCCTCTCAGGGTACTAGAGACTGACATGGGCAGGGGGAAGATCTCCCTCTTAGGGGAGTAGAGACGGACCAGGGCAGGGGGAAGATCTCCCTCTTAGGGGAGTAGAGACGGACCAGGGCAGGGGGAAGATCTCCCTCTCGGGGGACTAGAGACTGACCAGGGGCAGGGGGAAGATCTCCCTCTCAGGGGACTAGAGACTGACCAGGGCAGGGGGAAGATCTCCCTCTTAGGGGAGTAGAGACGGACCAGGGCAGGGGGAAGATCTCCCTCTCGGGGGACTAGAGACTGACCAGGGGCAGGGGGAAGATCTCCCTCTCAGGGGACTGACCAGGGGCAGGGGGGAGATCACCCTCTCAGGGGACTAGAGACTGACCAGGTCAGGGGGAAGATCTCCCTCTCGGGGGACTAGAGACTGACCAGGGGCAGGGGGAAGATCTCCCTCTCAGGGGACTGACCAGGGGCAGGGGGGAGATCACCCTCTCAGGGGACTAGAGACTGACCAGGTCAGGGGGAAGATCTCCCTCTCGGGGGACTAGAGACTGACCAGGGGCAGGGGGAAGATATCCCTCTCAGGGGACTAGAGACTGACCAGGGGCAGGGGGAAGATCTCCCTCTCAGGGGACTAGAGACTGACCAGGGCAGGGGGAAGATCTCCCTCTTAGGGGAGTAGAGAAGAACCAGGGCAGGGGGGAGATCTCTACAATTGGGAAGTGGGGTGTAAAACATGCCCTTAAGGCCGTTTTTGTAATAAAAACTCTCCCCGCTAACAAGCACATCCAAATACTGAAAACACACTCCCTCTTCATTCACCCACAGAACAATATTTCTACAATGTCCTCCTCACCATTCTACTCCACTGCATCCAAGCTAAATGTCACCACACTTTTACACACATCCGAAATCAAACAGTTACTCACGCCTTCCATTAAGTGGATAAATATGGCTGGCTCCCTGGGCTTGCTAGTGCTCTCGACCAGAGAACAATTTATGAATGAATCCCTAGCTTGATTTACTGTTTTTACAGTGCCTTGCGAAAGTATTCGGCCCCTTTGAACTTTGCGACCTTTTGCCACATTTCAGGCTTCAAACATAAAGATATAAAACTGTATTTTTTTGTGAAGAATCAACAACAAGTGGGACACAATCATGAAGTGGAACGACATTTATTGGATATTTCAAACTTTTTTAACAAATCAAAAACTGAAAAATTGGGCGTGCAAAATTATTCAGCCCCCTTAAGTTAATACTTTGTAGCGCCACCTTTTGCTGCGATTACAGCTGTAAGTCGCTTGGGGTATGTCTCTATCAGTTTTGCACATCGAGAGACTGAAACTAAAAGTAATCTAGTAAAAACTGAATTCAGAAGACTATAAAATTAAAAACATTGACAGGTCAGGGAATCAGCCTCAAAATCCATTAGTGATTTAAAAACATCAATCGGGACAAGTTCTTCCAGTTTAAAAGTATTTTGTAAGGTGTTCCAAGAAGACAGTACCCACCACATTTCTGAACAATAAAAATACACAAATAAAAAGGTAGTAAACCCAAAATGGCTTTGTAAATAAAAGTATACCAGTGACTGAGCCTACCAGTGACTAGAGAAGGCCAGCCAACCCTGGTATACAAAGTGCAGTGGTGCGTAAAGATTTTGCAGTTTAAAATAAATCTCAAAGTGCCATGGTAAAGATTGTCAATTGATCTCAAACACTGAGTGGAAACATTCATATATAAAATATCCCCATTGTCTAGTAAATGCATACATGTAGCTGATACTAGCCTCCTAGCTTCAAAAGAAAAACAGGCCTTATTCCTAAAATAAAATCCCAATTTCACAAGTTGTTGAATATGCAATTTAAAAGAGAGGCCATCATCAATTAAAATTCCAAGATATTTACATGAGGTTACAACCTCAATCTCCTTGCCCTGACAGGTAGTAATAGGTGAAAGGTTCAGAGGTATATTTCTTGCATTAGAAAACACCATTAGTTTAGTCAGTATTGAGGATAAGCTTCAATTGACACAAAGTATGGTGAAGAGTATAATAAATAGGTAAAAGCTAGTGAGGGAGATATGAGTCTCCAGCTTCAGTGATTTATGCAGTTTGTTCCAGTCATTGCCAGCAGGGAACTGTAAGGAGGAATTGGCTTTGGGGGTGACGAGTGAGTTATACAGGCTGGAGCGCGTGCTATGGGTGGGTGCTGCTATGGTGACCAGTGAACTGAGATAAGGGGGGGGGGGATTTACCTAGCAGATACTTGTAGATGACCTGGAGCCAGTGGGTTTGGCGATGAGTATGAAGCGAGGGCCAGCCAACGAGAGCGTACAGGTCGCAGTGGTGGGTAGTATATGGGGCTTTGGTGACAAAACGGCTGGCACTGTGATAGACTGCATCCAATTTTGTTGAGTAGAGTGTTGAAGGCTATTTTGTAAATGACATTGCCGAAGTCGAGGATCGGTAGGATGGTCAGTTTTACGAGGGTATGTTTGGCAGCATGAGTGAAAGAGGCTTTGTTGCGAAATAGGAAGCCGATTCTAGATTTAATTTTGGATTGGAGATGCTTATTGTGAATCTGGAAGGAGAGAGTTTACAGTCTAACCAGACACCTAGGTATTTGTAATTGTCCACATATTCTAAGTCAGAACCGTCCAGAGTAGTGATGCTGGACTGGCGGGCAGGTGCGGCAGCAATCGGTTGAAGAGCATGCAATTAGCTTGACTTGCATTTAAGAGCAGTTGGAGGCCTCCCAAGGAGAGTTGTATGGCATTGAAGCTCGTCTGGAGGTTAGTTAACACAGTGTCCAACGAAGGGCCAGAAGTATACAGAATGTTGTCGCCTGCGTAGAGGTGGATAAGAGAATCAGCAAGGGCAACATCATTAATGTATACAGAGAAAAGAGTCGACCCGAGAATTGAACACTGTGGCACCCCCATAGAGACTGCCAGAGGTCCGGACAACAGGCCCTCCGATTTGACACACTGAACTCTATCAGAGAAGTGTTGGTGAACCAAGCGAGGCAGTCATTTGAGAAACCAAGGCGGTAGCCTGGTGGTTAGAGCATTGGGCCAGTTACCAAAAGGTTGCTAGTTCAAATCCCTGAGCTGACAAGGTAAAAATGTGTAGTTCTGCCCCTGAACAAGGCATTTAACCCACTGTTCCTGGGCTGTCATTGTAAATAAGATTTTGTTCTTCACTGACTTGCCTAGTTAAATAAAATAAGAATCTCACCCTCAATACCACGTCCATGTCAAATGCACAATTATCTACAAATCAATGAATTCACTCAGGAACAAGATCTTCTTTCTCTGTCCGTGACCCTCTATGTCAAACAGACTGACTCAATAGAGCTAACCTTTCATGATGGTAATTATCTCTCATGTTCTCTCCCAACTCCGGTGATCACAGACCTATGCATCAAGCAAATAGAAGAGATCAGGACACATGCTTCTGCTCCTGTATTTTCATTCATGTGGGTTCTCAGCTTGATATCTAGAAGTCTATATGTCTCTTCAACATTTTCATCTATTATTTTCAATTCTATGACTAACCGGTCATAAAACACTCAAGCTCATCCAATGTTGTGGATTGTTACTTTTAAAATATCGATATTCGTTTCAGTGCAGGCTGCTGAGGAGAGGACGGCTCATAATAATGGCTGGAACGGAGCGAATGGAATGGCATCAAGCTATGTATTTGACACCAATCCACATATTCTGCTCCAGTCATTACCACAAGTCCATCCTCCCCTTAAATGATGTGAGGGCAAATGCCAAAAGGTAGTGGCTCGCCAGACTTAAGACAAAGCAGGGTGAGAGCAGAATTAAACGACAGGATAAATTCTTTGAATTAATCGTTACCTAATGGACTCAACCTTCAAGATGAGTGTTTGTGTGTAAGTGGATCAGAAAGGTAAAGATAGAGGATATTCACAACCCTGCATAACAGAGAAGCCAGGACATGCGTGGGACACTACTGCCACCCAGAGGACTGGTATGTGTACTGCTACTGTTTGCTTCACCAGAAGGTGACAACTGATAAATAATGAAATACATAATGAAATCCTTATTGGGAACTTGAGACAGAATAGGCTTAGCACTTCAGAATAAGATGTCTGGCACATAAACACCAGTCATATTAAACAAATAACCAAACACAGAATAATGAGGAAATAATTAGAAATAATATCATCATCATCATCATCATCATCATATGAAGCTCAGTCAAACCTAGCCACAGTAATTTTTTCATTCTTTTTGGGACCATTTTAAAGTTGCTGTTGAAAAGAGGATGATAGTACTACTACCACTGAGTTATGCATCTATTATAGTGTCGTGACGTTGTATTGTAACGTTGTAACGTTGTAATGTGACGACTGTTGCTCATCGAATGATTAAAGGTTTCTAATTGAGTGATTAACTGAATCAAGCAATTATTAACCTGGGGCACCAAATTTGTTTTATTGAGTTTCTACTTCCCAAATTAACTCAAAGAATATCAGAATATCGATTTTACAACAGCCGCTAATTAACCAGTTACCTCTACAATCTCGTTCTGAACGTCGTATAGTCCGTGAATCTGCACGGACCCGGGTCTCACCAATGAGTTCGTACCAATCTTAGTTTAATATTTATTTACGAGAAAGCTAAAATGATGATAAAAGATACACATAGACAAAACACATTATAGGCTATTGATTAGAACTTAGTATAACGGGCCAACACACTATGGCGCATGTTACCCAAAATGGGGATTTAAAAGAGAGAGAAAAAGAGACAGTGCATGAGAGAAATATACATTTGGGTGCATTTGTCAGCTATGCTTCTTTTAACCCTAGCCTTGCCCCAAACTGCTGCTCTTATAGGTCAGAATATAATGATGTAATGACGTGTGGGAGGTCTCAGATGGGAAGCTCCGCGTGGGTCGTTTAGGCTTCTCAATGAAGCACTTCTCCGGCACAACTCTCTGGTCGTCCTCACGATGTCAGTGTCCTTTTGGTCTGATTCCTCGCCCTTGCTCAGGGAGGGGTCTTCTGAGGACAGACAGCTCTGTAGCTCAGGGCTCACAGCGTAGGAATGAAACAGTGTAGATAACACGATTCGATGTAGAGTGGAGCTTAGGTGGTCCGGCTTGAATTCACCCACTTAGATACAGCTACTCCTGTTTAGCAAAATATTTATTTGTCTTCAACCTTGGGTTGAGTTTTGGGTTCGTTGACTTTTTAGACCTCGGCTGCAGCTCGGGTCACTTAGTCTGATATGTTAATTCTTCACTCACATGTCTTATACCCTCGGGTCAGAAGTGGGCGTAGCCGCCTTTAGGGCAATACTCTGGGCGTACCAAGTTAAGAGGCAAGGTCTAAATTTTACTCAAATCCAATTTTAGAAAACTAACTTCACATTTCATCTTTACCAAAACATTCTCTTTGATTTGGACATTTTACACACAACGTACAATGTATAAACACCAAGCATATCCTAGGAAAACACTTACAGTTACAATGTTATCGTAATAACGTCATCTATTAACCTTTAATAACAAAACAAAAATGACATTCATTTTCATATTCCATCTATCGTCATGACCACCATTGTGTCTGACGGAAACCATTGTTCCAAAGTCCCTTTATTTCATGTTTAATGTTCTGAGGCTGGTTCTTCATAGTGACAGGACAAAGGAATGTTGTCTGTGGCCTAAGATTTACCAGGGGCGTGAGGGGTCATAAAACCCCCAATTCTTCAGACCCCTACCAGACCCCTCCTCTGTTGGGGTTGAGAGATAATCTGTAGGGATGTGGTCTCCTGTAACTTGACCTGATCAGGACAGTCATGACAATAGGCTAACGACTGAAGGCTAACGACTGAAGGCTAACGACTGAAGGCTAACGACTGAAGGCTAACGACTGAAGGCTAACGACTGAAGGCTAACGAATGCACAATGGTGGGGGAATTGAGAACATTAATATTATACAAATTTATTAATCTCACAGTTGCCATATTATCCTCCATGTTCGGTTAGAGGTATCATGCCTCTGATCCCTCCTCCATCGGTAGGACATCCCCTTCCTCTTGGATAGACAGATCCGATGGGGGAGTATCTCTCCTCAGAGTACATCTCTAGCTGACCTTTGTGATGCGAGGTCAGCGCCTGTCCCTCTCACACTCACTGTAGGTACAACCAAACCTCTTCCAGGTTACCCATGCATATCCTACAGGACATGCCACCAGAGGTCTCTTCACAATCCCCAAGTCCAGAACAGACTATGTGAGGCACACAGTACTGCATAGAGCCATGACTACATGGAACTCTATTCCACATCAAGTAACTTATGCCAGCAGTAAAATTTGATTTAAAAAACATATTAAAAAACACCTCATGGAACAGTGGGGACTGTGAAGCAACACAGACGCAGACCACACACACGCACTATACATAAATATGGATTTAGTACTGTTGATATGTGGTAGTGGTGGAGTTGGGGCCTGAGGGCACATGGTGTGTTGTGAAATCTGTGAATGTATTGTAATGGTTTTTAAATGGTATAAACTGCCTTAATTTTGCTGGAGCCCAGGAAGAGTAGCTGCTGCTTTGGCAGCAGGGGATCCATAATAAATACAAATACTCTTCTCAATACAGCCACATCTCAAGCCCAAAGCTCTTCCATGACAACATTGCCAATTACTACCATCCTCTTTATGACAGCCGGCAGAAGCCTTCTGACTAGAATCACACTTCAAATTAACTTGTCTCCTCCCTCTTTCCCATCTTTCGCCTCCCCCTTTCACCTACTCTGACTGTCTTTTCATCAGCGTTCCCTCTCTCTTTTAATCCCCCTTTCACCTACTCTGACTGTCTTTTCATCAGCGTTCCCTCTCTCTTTTCATCCCCCTTTCACCTACTCTGACTGTCTTTTCATCAGCTCTCCCCCCTCTCTTTTCATCCCCCTTTCACCTACTCTGACTGTCTTTTCATCAGCTCTCCCCCTCTCTCTTTTCATCCCCCTTTCACCTACTCTGACTGTCTTTTCATCAGCTCTCCCCCTCTCTCTCTGCTGACAGCTGACATGTCATCGTAGCAACATCACTAACGAGCGCTGGCACATGACCTTCAGTGCGGTCAGAGTAGATTGGGCCGGCGAACTGCTCATTAATAAGACAATCAGATGGATTAGAAAGGTCATAGTGCAGGGAACACACCAAGACACATCATTCTCACAAAGAGAGGCAGAGGAACAAACAAACACAGTCACATTGAACAGGACCAAAAAATGTGAGAAATACAGAGGGACAGACAAAGAGGCTGACAAACTAGAGAGCTACAATAAACACTGACTGAGAGACAGGGATAGGACCAGGTAGAGTAGACAGTGAAGCAGGGACCAACCGCAGGCCAAAGCAACAGACATAAGATCATGTCCTGTATGGATATAGGAGGACCCTAGCAAAGGCCACAAACCAAACTGACACACAGGCACAAGCGTGAAGCGACAGGGTGTTGTTCTGTTCTCCCGTCTCTTTCTTTCTGTCTCCCACCCTCTCTCACCACTCCAGAGCCTGGAGGCAGCTCCTCAGACACAGGCCCACCTAGACTGACACCTCTGACAAACTCACACATTGACCACACATTTCAAAGCACACAATATAAATATACACAAGTTCATGTACTCTCTCTCTCGCACACACACACGAGCAGGTTCCAGAGAAATGTCAGGTGACCAGTGAACGGGAAGAGTAGCCTTTCAGTGTTGACAGTTTGATAGCAGACCAACACCAGTCTCTTAGAACAAGGCCTAATGATCTCTGACAAATAAAGGCAGCGCTGAGCAGAACAAGGATATCCATCCACTGACAAGGCCAAGGCTCTCCCTCTACATCAGAGGCAGCAACCACAGAGACAGGGAATAGAGAAAGCAACAAATGAACACAGCTAGTCTCTGTCCCAGGGGATAGAGTCCCTGTACGGCTAGTCTCTGTCCCCCCAAAAAACTCTGCAGTCATATGAGAATGGATAGACTGAGAGGAAGGGGGGCAGAGACAGAGATAGAGGCCCCTATAATTTCAGAATTAATGAGCAGCACTGCCGGGGCAGCTGGGTAGCAGCCCTGTCATAGAGTCAGCCTTGAGCCCTCGTCTCCACGGCACCCAGGATATTGTCATGGCCAAGGCATCGCTGTGGCAGCAAGCAGAAGGTTGTCTGTGCCCTGCGCTCTGGCCTAAGTGGACACAAACACTGCCACACACACACACACACACACACACACACACACACACACACACACACACACACACACACACACACGCACAAAGTCAACGGCTGCCTCTGAGTGAAACAGATGACTTGGTGGCCCTTCAGGGCTGTCACTCACTTACTCAGACCCTTGTCCCTGGTCCCCAACCTGGGGCAAAGTCACAGCCAAGCCCCCTCCGATCCCCAGTTTTCCTGTATCCCCCGCTCTCTCTCACCCTCCTCCAGGGCACTGCCCCTGATGGCCAGTCATGACTGACATTGGGAGAGACGGATACAAGCTTTGATACTACACCCCGCTGGACCCCTCGCTCAAACGACCCTTAATTAAAGTTCATCATCAGATCTGTTAGATAGGAGCATGGACAATATCATCATGTTGAAATGATACACAAAACTGTGAAGCAGAGACAGGATGCAGCAAATCCCCCAAACAAGATGAAACTCAGTCTGCTTTGGGCCATTTCTTCCATTGGGCTACACAAAGGTCACGTTGGGGTTGCACTGAGACAAGAGTGGGTCTTCAACACCATAACAAGGACTCATCTTTCTCCAATTAAAACCCCACAACTCATTGAACTGAAAATGTATATCTCCTCAATCCATCAAGCTTACAAAAACAGTGTTACTTTGTGACATCACTATTTACAAAATGATTCTCCTTTGTGACATCACCACCCACATATCAGATAATATTGTCCTACTTTATGACCTCAAATGCAGAATATTTTCTTCTGATATCATTGGAACAATCCTCTGTGACGTCACCAATCAGCAATCACTAAATTCAAAATACCATGGTCTCAACATCTTCAACAATACCATCATTGGCATCATTCAAATAATGATGATCAAGGCTTGGTCCAACCTCTAAATTCAACTACCTGACTGTCCTGCCACATGGTTCCAATCAGCTGATCCTGGAACAAAACGGCCATACAGCCTTTGAGTAACTCTTCAAAGAGCAAACTGTCTCTTTTAGTGTTGCTTATAGGGTGTTCAGTGAGAGTGATGCATCTGTGTGAATGGTTCTGTAACAACTTATATGACTTCTATTTCTTTACACAAACCAGTATGTAATCGACCATTTGACATTTTATTTTGAGGAAGAACAGAAGTCTCTCTCTCGCGCATAGAGTGACCAGAAACAAATGAGGAATGTGTGTTCAAATGTACGTTCACAGTATGTTGAATAATACTCACACACGCATCTCAAACAGCTTTGCCCCATTGTTCAATCAGCTGTAAAGCCTGACCCGGGGGACTGTGGCCAGAGGATTGACGATCAGATACAGGCCCTGGTCTTGTCGGAAAATGACATTTTTCGCACATAAAAGGGTCCAAATGGCAGTTGTCAACGGCCGTCAGTCTCACGTGTGGTGCTAGGAGGCAGGAAGCGCCCAGTCAGCACGTGGCTCCGTCAACGCCGCACTCCAGCTGCCACCGCAGAGCATGTCTGAAAAGAGCAAGGCCTCACAGCCACTCACATCAATCTGTTGACAGACACTAATCACACACACAAAAAATGTCACCCATGTTTACCACACACACACACGGCTGAGCAGGAGCATTGGCGCACTAGCATATTGCTTGGCCACCAGTGGAGCAGCAGGATGGCACTTTGTTGGCCACATGGAGGTTGGTAGCACCTTAATTGGGGAGGACGGGCTTGTGGTAATGGCTGGAGTGGAGTCAGTGGAATGGTATCAAATACATTAAACAGATGGTTTCCTTGGTTTCCATGTGTTTGATGCCATTCCATTTGCTCTATTCCAGCAATTATTAAAGAGCCGTCCTCCCCTCAGCAGTCTCTACTGCCGGGCCCACGACCCCCACAGAACCACATACCCATTCAAACCTTATCTATCTACAGGTCAGCAAGGGTAGAAACTGCTCATAGCACGCTTCCATTACAAATGTTTCTCAAAATGTCTTTGCTCTATTATCATGTTCTGCTAAAAATTTACTCATCTAGGCTTTAATGTGCATCTTGGTTTCAATCTCAATCTTAAAAGGCCAATTTAAGGTTAGTGACTGCCATTGCATGCATTCAGATGTAGCTTTGACGGTTTCTGTGTTTTGATGTTTCTTGCTCTAATGTCCAATGGCCTTAAAGTCCCTTCAAAAAGGCCCAGCAGAGCCAGTTGAAGCATGAAATGTGCACAGTAGCAAAATTATTATTGCTGGAGATTGGCTCCAGCCACTCTGAAATCACTGAGACATACAACGCCTTTTGATGCTTTGAGCTTGTGGCGACAAAGAACCAAGTTTTATTCTCACAAAAATCTACCATCCATCATCATACCACATTATAGCCCATGACACCAGCATACCACATTATAGCCCATGACGCCAGCATACCACATTATAGCCCATGACACCAGCATACCACATTATAGCCCATGACGCCAGCATACCACATTATAGCCCATGACGCCAGCATACCACATTATAGCCCATGACACCAGCATACCACATTATAGCCCATGACGCCAGCATACCACATTATAGCCCATGACGCCAGCATATATTTGCATAAATTAGATTAGTAGCAAAAGCTAACTCTTTTAGAACGACTATAGGGAACTGATTACATATGCATTATGGTTGAAAATAATTATAGTGCTGATGTACCATACGAATGTCAGACAGAAATGTATGATAAGATTTTTAAGTTGATTGAAATATGTAGTATACTGTAGGTGGATGTGTACGGGCTAGACAATGCAGTATTCCTTCATACAGAGTACTTGAGAAGACACTCAGCGAACGCGGGAAAGGACAACAGGAAGTGTTCCTGGGGTGCTGCTGGATAAAGGACCTCAGTCCAGACCCGTGTCTATCAGCCTGTCCTTTGTGATTCAGATGGGTAACCATCAGTGAGCCTCTAGCCTCATGGCTCTTCTCTAAGTATCCAGGATCCTAATCACCCTAGCCAGGATTCCTGCTCCCTGCCTGCCTGCTGGCTTCCTCCAGGGCCACATCAACATGGGCCAAACTCCCCCTCAACCAGCAGTGATCTCATTCTCATCTCATGATCCAAGGGCACTGATTACCTGAAGACAGAGCATAGTACAGCCAAGGACAGAGCCTAACCACCACTAGTAGTACTGCGGTGAGGCAGGAAGGCAGGGACGTCAGGCCTTATACACTGACAGCACAGGGACTGTGGGGAGTAGCTGCTTGTTACAGAGCCACTCATTGACAGGACTCGTCTCTCTTTAAACACTTGCTCATGGACAGCAGATACTAAACTATTCATGGAGATGAGGAACTGGCATGAGGTTCACAGGCTTAGTGAGGAGAACATCTCTAACACTGTCATAGTTTTGGAATTCAGGTGAATTCAGTCTCCTCCTGAAATTTGCCTTAGATTTGATCAATAGTCTCTCTTACGTATCATGTCTCTCTTCTGGAAGTGTTACTGTCACAAAAACGCTTCTGAGCACAAGCCACGGAGTAGTGGTGCCTTGGCACCCCACTAGGGTAGCTACTCATCAAGACACAGCAAAACACTAATACAACCCCAGACGGAATGGACAGATACAGACAAAGAGAGAGGGTCTTGGTCCTTCCACTAGTCCATATCATAGCCTTCTGACCAGTGCAAAGTGAAACTGTTCTGGACAGACTGGGTATCTTGTGGCATACGTAACACCCCTAGGGCCTCTGACACTGGGTGGAGGGTGGGGGGGCAAGGGTGGTCATCTCTGTTCTAATCTGCCTTTAGGAGTGACAGGGGTGCAGGGGGGGGGCATGGTGCCAAGCGGTCAGGGGAACCAGGAATTCTATATCATGATCATTGCCCAGAGAACTACAACTCTGCTCTGATGGGATTAATGTCAGCTGATGAATGTCAGCTCGCTGCTCGTTAGAGAGGATTCATGTCAACTGAGCTCGTCCTTCACATGGACACCCACCGGCCATGCTACGATGCCTGTCTTCCCCATGTCCATGTCCAATTACACACACTGCCTCATTCTCTCTCAGTCTGCATCCTGAGTGCCAAGAGGGATTGCTGTACCAGAACCCAAACTATTACTACAAACCTGAACTGTCTGTGGACTGCTTTTATAGGTGCATCATTATCCTAAATGTATTGAGTCCACCTAAGAATGAAATCAACTTCAACCAATTGAACTCCTGGACCATTTCCAGGGACAAGAGGTACAGTACATGTAGTATGACCACAGCTCCTTAGACAGATCTTAGACTAAACTGTCAGAACACACTGCAACCCTGGCCTGGCAGACAGGGAGGTGGATGTCACTACAGAGCGCTCGTCTCAGTGACACATCTTGGCTGGTATCCAGCACTAACGGCCGCCTATTTGAGGGGTGGGACACGGGGAGGGATGATAGTCTCCTGTCCAGAAGCTGCTGAGTCCTGAAAGGGCATTTATGCGCTGTGACAAAAGCTGCGTGCTCCAAGCCCCGCCACTAATACAGCGTGACAGCCAAGGTCAAACTGTGGAGGGACTGGGCCTGTCAACCGGCCATGCACTCACACATGATAATGAGACGGGCCACCGTGAGGAGAGTACAAGGAGAATACACTAACACAAAACACAGTGCACAGTATGTTGGACATATCTGAAGTGACCTATGGGAGTACTCCACCCCCTATGTGGGGTAATTACACCAGTGAGAGCTGAGACATAATTAAGACACAGTTCTCCATCTGAAAACAACACTATCTGTCTGTAGCATCCAGAGGTAGAGGAGGGATGGCAGACAGGACAGCAGTGAGGAGCAGTCCAGAGACCAGAGGTAGAGCAGGGCTGGCAGACAGGACAGCAGTGAGGAGCAGTCCAGAGACCAGAGGTAGAGGAGGGCTGGCAGACAGGACAGCAGTGAGGAGCAGTCCAGAGACCAGAGGTAGAGCAGGGCTGGCAGACAGGACAGCAGTGAGGAGCAGTCCAGAGACCAGAGGTAGAGGAGGGCTGGCAGGCAGGACAGCAGTGAGGAGCAGTCCAGAGACCAGAGGTAGAGCAGGGCTGGCAGATAGGACAGCAGTGAGGAGCAGTCCAGACAATCTACACACAATATCCCACAATGAAAAAGCAAAAACAAGTTTAGACATTTTGAAATACCTTATTTACATAAGTATTCAGACCCTTTCCTATGAGACTCGAAATTGAGCTCAGGTGCATCCTGTTTCCCTTGACCATCCTTGAGATGTTTCTTCAACTTGGACTCCACCTGTGGTAAATTCAATTCATTGGACATGATTTGGAAAGGCACACACCTGTCTCGATAAAGGTCCCACAGTGGACAGTGCATGTCAGAGCAAAAACCAAGCCATATCTAACTCATTCAATAGGCAGATGCCTCCCTCCACCCTTTATTCCACCAGTTCACCCAGACCCATTCAGACACTGAGTGGTGTAGCAACAGCAGGCCCCAGAGAGCCGTGGCCAGGGTAGGGGAGTCCCGGAGGCTCATTCCAGCACGCCGGCTGCTGGTGCTGGCTGTCATTCCACAGGAGCAGCCAGGCGGAAGGGCAGTGCTGAGGAAGGCTGGGGGGGACATAGGGACAGGCAGGGTGGGATGCACAGAGGGGTGGAGGGTGCACCACGAGGGGTTTTGATCAAGCTGTGGCGCCGGGAGACAGATAGCAGACGGTGAGAATGAGGCTGCCTCTTTAATGAACTTGTACAGAGAGTGGTGCACTGGAGAAGTGGTTGAAGTGTGTTCCTGGGCTGAGCGAGAGCAAGAGAGAGCGCACACAAACATACACACTTAATTGTTTTTACATAACTTCTCAAGTCCACGGAGGCATTCAACATAAGTTACCACTTAGTGGAAAAATTGTATCATATTATATAACAGGATACACTCAATCATTATGTTATTCACGATACTGTTGTTCAATTCAATCATCTACAAGACATTTGGAAACAAGAACTCTGGGATTTACAGACCATAGTCTTTTTTCATATCTAGTTGCTTATGTACAAGAATACATATTATTTCGTCATTCACAGCAGTTCTGAGGAAATTCACTTAGCGAGAGTCTCCAGTCGAGCCTTTCACATCGAAATACAAAGAATAATTGCTTGGATTCGCCCAAAATAGAAATTTCTGTAAGTAGAGAACTGTTTCCAGTCCAACTGTTTCCAGTTGCTTTAACAGTGGTGGGAAGGAGAGGAGAAGAGCGACTCTCGCCACAGTAATACGGATGGGCCACATTCATCATGAGGAGATTAAATAAACTGTGGAAGCCTGGCCTTGGTAAGAAGTGCCCGAGAGGCCTTTGGTTTAAGGCTCCGCATTCTAATGTTTCACCCACAGGAATCACAGAAGCGTAGAGTGTATTGCCACTGTAGTGAAGACATTCAGTGAGCCGCGTCGCCTGTCAATCAAATTTTAACTTGGGAGGTCAGCACAAGCGACACCGGTCAGGGGAGGTCACAGTGAGCAGCCCAGCATCCTGGTGTTTATCAAATCAAATCAAATCAAATGTATTTATATAGCCCTTCGTACATCAGCTGATATCTCAAAGTGCTGTACAGAAACCCAGCCTAAAACCCCAAACAGCAAGCAATGCAGGTGTAGAAGCAAGTTTATGATTCGACCGCCATTCCGGCTCATTAACAAGATGACTTGGCAGGTGCCCAGGTCAACCAGGGGTTGATCAGCGGGACCAAGAGTCAGCGGCGCTGTAAATGTCATTCGTCATCGCTAATGAACATTCCCTGGGCTCTCAAATTACAATAATTTAAAAGGATGTAGGGAAAACCCCAGTCTTCCTCAAGAAATGGAACTCTGGAAATCCAGGATGCTGGAACAATTTCTTGGGGGAGTTGATAACCGCTATCGATAAGAGACATTACTGTGCAGCCATATCCGTCGACCAGGCCAAGGCTTTTGACTCTGTCAATCACCACATTCTTATTGGCATACTCACCAGCCTTGGTTTCTCAAATAATTGCCTCGCCTGATTCACCAACTACTTCTCTGATAGAGTTCAGTGTGTCAAATCGGAGGGCCTGTTGTCCGGACCTCTGACAGTCTCTATGGGGTTGCCACAGGGTTCAATTCTCAGGCCGACACTCTTCTCTGTATACATCAATGATGTTGCTCTTGCTGCTGGTGATTCTCTGATCCACCTCTACGCAGACGACACCATTCTGTATACCTCTGGCCCTTCTTTGGACACTGTGTTAACTAACCTCCAGACGAGCTTCAATGCCATACAACTCTCCTTTCGTGGCCTCCAACTGCTCTTAAATGCAAGTAAAACTAAATGCATGCTCTTCAACCGATCGCTGCCCACACCTGCCCGCCCGTCCAGCATCACTACTCTGGATGGTTCTGACTTAGAATATGTGGACAACTGCAAATACCTAGGTGTTTGGTTAGACTGTAACCTCTCCTTCCAGACTCACATTATGCATCTCCAATCCAAAATTAAATCTAGAATCGGCTTCCTATTTCGCAACAAAGCATCCTTCACTCATGCTACCAAACATACCCTCGTAAAACTGACCATCCTACCGATCCTCGACTTCGGCAATGTCATTTACAAAATAGCCTCCAACACTCTACTCAACAAATTTGATGCAGTCTATCACAGTGCCAGCCGTTTTGTCACCAAAGCCCCATATACTACCCACCACTGTGTCCTGTCTGCTTTCATTAGCCGGCCATCGATTCATACTCGTCGCCAAACAAACTGGCTCCATGTCATCTACAAGTCTCTGCTAGGTAAAGCCCCCCTTATCTCAGCTCACTGGTCACCATAGTAGCACCCACCCGTAGCACGCGCTCCAGCAGGTATATCTCACTGGTCACCACGAAAGCCAATTCTTCCTTTGGCCGCCTTTCCTTACTGTTCTCTGCTGCCAATGACTGGAATGAATTGCAAAAATCACTGAATCTGGAGACTCATATCTCCCTCACTAGCTGTAAGCACCAGCTGTCGGAGCAGCTCACAGATCACTGCACCTGTACATAGCCCATCTGTAATTAGCCCATCCAACTACCTTATCCCCATACTGTATTTATTTATTTATATATCTTGCTCATTTTCACCCCAGTATCTCTACTCGCACATTCATCTTCTGCACTTCTACCATTCCATTGTTTAATTGCTATATTGTAATTACTTCGTCATCATGACCTATTTATTGCTTTACCTCCCTTATCCTACCTCATTTGCACACACTGTATATAGACTTTTTCTACTGTATTATTGACTGTATGTTTGTTTATTCCATGTGTAACTGTGTTGTTGTATGTGTCAAACTGCTTTGCGTTATCTTGGCCAGCTCGCAGTTGCAAATGACAACTTGTTCTCAACTAGCCTACCTGGTTAAATAAAGGTGAAATTAAAATAAAAAAAATATTTAAACAATTTGATCAAGCTGTTAAGAGCGAAATCCTGGAAAATATCTGGAGAGACAGTGTCTCTGCCTCGCTCCAACAGGAGCGTACTGCTTTCACACATCTGAGACTGGAGGTTTCACTACAGTCTACAGTCACATAGTTGGGACCAATGGAACCCTTAACCCTGTCTGCTCCAACATAGGACAGAGTACTCAATGATTTACTTTAAATGGGCTTGGAGATGGACATGGATGAAAGCACGGCAAGGTGTGTGCTTAACTTAAATACCATCATTCTTTGGAGAGGAGATTGTCAGAGAAAGCACAGTGAAGCTGTACAGCCGGGTCCTCTGATAAAAAATTAGAAACCCACAGAAACCCCTAGTCTAGAAGGAGTGGCTAATACAGGACAGAGTACAACCTAATCATGGGGGAGTGGCTAATACAGGACAGAGTACAACCTAATCCAGGGGGAGTGGCTAATACAGGACAGAGTACAACCTAATCCAGGGGGAGTGGCTAATACAGGACAGAGTACAGCCTAATCCAGGGGGAGTGGCTAATACAGGACAGAGTACAACCTAATCCAGGGGGAGTGGCTAATACAGGACAGAGTACAACCTAATCCAGGGGGAGTGGCTAATACAGGACAGAGTACAACCTAATCCAGGGGGAGTGGCTAATACAGGACAGAGTACAACCTAATCCAGGGGGAGTGGCTAATACAGGACAGAGTACAACCTAATCCAGGGGGAGTGGCTAATACAGGACAGAGTACAACCTAATCCAGGGGGAGTGGCTAATACAGGACAGAGTACAACCTAATCCAGGGGGAGTGGCTAATACATGACAGAGTACAACCTAATCCAGGGGGAGTGGCTAATACAGGACAGAGTACAACCTAATCCAGGGGGAGTGGCTAATACAGGACAGAGTACAACCTAATCCAGGGGGAGTGGCTAATACAGGACAGAGTACAGCCTAATCCAGGGGGAGTGGCTAATACAAAACAGCCATTCAACACCACATAAAAGGGAAGTTAGACATTCCTACATGTCACATAGTTCAAATTATAGCAATTGTAGAACAAAATGCAGCTATTTTCTGGAGGAAGATCTCTTTCTATGATGGTGTTCCAGTTATCCAGCTTTCAAAAGCACTGTCCCAGTAGAACCAACTGAAAGCAAACTTAATAAACAACCATAAATGCCAGCTTAGAATAACAAAACACTGGCTTTCTTGGTAGCAATGTGAGCACTTGGGGGCTGAATACGTGTAGAAGAGTCTGTATCACAACTGTATTCTGGGCTGGTAAGTGAAATGGATCCACTTGTCTCCCAGCTGCTGTAGAGGTCCATTAATAGCGAATAAAAGCAGAGCCTAAAAGTGGAGAGGCGGACCCCGTTTTTGGGCCTGGAAGCAGCGCAATACCCAAACCACCACTTTCCCCACCGGCCCAGCTGTAGACAGCCACAGCTGACTGCTTCTGGGCTGCAATCCAGTCTTCATCCAAAGTCAACAAACACGTTGGCACAAGAGAATCAGAACTGTCATTATTTGGGTTGGATGGGAGGGATCTGTGTTGAGCTGCACTAGTTATTGTGGCGGCCAGACGGCGAGATATTTATTCTTAATTATAAGCATTTTAAGAAGGTCCAAGTCGCATTTAAAACCCACAAGACTTACACATTCCAGGCCTGTCCAGGCCTGTAGGTACATGAAGAGACCTGGAATTGTGTGATTTTAGGGGCAAGGCCATTTGGCCTTCAAGAGGTGCCCAATCTGCCAGGGCACCAGAGCCAATCTGCCAGGGCACCAGAGCATATCTGCCAGTGCACCAGATCCAATCTGCTAGGGCACCAGAGCCAATCTGCTAGGGCACCAAAGCCAATCTGCTAGGGCACCAAAGCTAATCTGCCAGGGCACCAAAGCCAATCTGCTAGAGCACCAAAGCTAATCTGCCAGGGCACCAAAGCTAATCTGCCAGGGCACCAAAGCCAATCTGCTAGGGCACCAAAGCCAATCTGCTAGTGCACCAAAGCTAATCTGCTAAGGCAAAAAAAAGGCTATTAAACAAAATAGCCAATTAAATTGATTTGAAAACTGAAAAATTGTAGCTATTCTATTCAGACAAATGTGTCTACACCTGGTCATGTCCAGCCCGATATGAGGGAGGCACCTGAAAAGGTAGCCAAACTTTAATTAGACTGAATTGCGCACACACACACACACACACACACACACACACACACACACACCAGGCTAAACACCAGTCCTGTTTGACTAAAATAATGTAGGATCATTATTAATACTTGAGGCACTGCTTGTTCCGATAGGAGAGAAAGGCCAGTGCCTATGCAATGCAACACACACACACACACCTTGCCATCTGAGTGGAGGCAATTCATATTTCAAACTATTTAACCATAAATGCAATTGTTTTAAACCTGGAAGTTTGTCATTTTATGCGGCATGTCTTGCCATGTTCCGACCGAATGTTCAGGGGGTTATTTTCAGCAGTGGAAAAAGTACCCAATTTTCATACTTGAGTAAAAGTAAAGATACCTCAATAGAAAATGACTAAAGTAAGTAAAAGTAAGTAAAATGACTCAAGTAAGTAAAACTAATTGAGTAAAAGTCTAAAAGGATTTGGTTTTAAATAAGTAAGTATCAAAAGCAAAATAATAAATCATTTCAAACTCCTTATATTAAGGAAACCAGACAGCAGCATTTTCTTTTTAAAAAAATATTATACTGATAGCCAAGGGCACACTCAAACAAACCAATCATGTGTGTTTAATGAGTCCGCCAGATCAGAGGCAGTAGGGATGACCGGCGTGGTTCTCTTGATGTGCATAAATTTCACAATTTTCTTGTCCTGCAAAATGTAACGAGAACTTTTGGGTGTTAGGGGAAATGTATGGAGTAAAACACACATTTTATTTAGGAATGAAGTGAAGTAAAAGCTTTAAAAAGTTGAAATAGTAGAGTACTGATATCCCCAAAAAATACTAGTATTTTAAAGTATTTTTTCTTCAGTACTTTACACCACTGATTATTTTATAACCACTTCCTCCTATGCCATTATAACCACTTCCTCCTATGCCATTATAACCACTTCCTCCTATGCCATTATAACTATTTCCTCCTATGCCATTATAACCACTTCCTCCTATGCCATTATAACCACTTCCTCCTATGCCATTATAACCACTTCCTCCTATGCCATTATAACCACTTCCTCCTATGCCATTATAACCACTTCCTCCTATGCCATTATAACCACTTCCTCCTATGCCATTATAACCACTTCCTCCTATGCCATTATAACCACTTCCTCCTATGCCATTATAACCACTTCCTCCTATGCCATTATAACCACTTCCTCCTATGCCGTTATAACTATTTCTCTCATTGCCTGAACCTACTTTCATTGTCTAGGAGCCAAAGACACAATCCTAGTCATATTAACAACACACGTTTGTTATGTCTTTTTCTACATTTCTGAAGAATAGTTTCATCTGTCATATTAAAGTCGCATTTGCAGTGCACTTCTGCTAATTTCATTTTGGAACATTATGTATATAGCCTACTGATATGTGTGCGCTGCTGCACTTAGAATGTTGAGAAATAGCCTAATAGTTAAAAAAAAAAAAAATTAAACTAAACGTTGTGATCTGTTGCATCAGCCTCATTGCGTTTAAATGTTTTTATGATGTAGGTTACAGTGGGTGTATTTATTTGGGATCTATCGCATCCCACAACTGTCCCAGAGTATGTTAGAAACATTTACTTATCGTACAGAAAGGACAAGCTGACCAGTAGAATAGGTCAACTTTTGACAGGCTAGTGCTTTTGCTGTTCATTAGGCCTACTCATCTTGTTGGCTGACGAAAATTAAATGTGGACAGTTCTAACATCTTCTATAAGCGCCTCGGAATTCTCTAAGGACTCACGCCGTCGCATCCCTGATGCGTCTGTCTTCACTTGAAGCCTACTTTGGAGCTGAGATGCCTGTTAGAATGACCCGATCGCGTGACATGCATTGGCTAATAAGAATTTAGATATCCGAGAGAGCGAAATTCAACGGACACTTTTGCCGCAAAACATAGATTTTTTTTAGGGGGCATTACGGCCACACAAGGGGGCATCACGTTGCCGCCGGGAGATTTGTGCCCTGGTCACGGCTCTGGTCTTACCAATATGACACGTCCAGAAGCAGGAAGGAGGGTCGACTGATGAGGTCAGCAAAGAAGGCCTTGTGCCATGTTGAAAACAGGGAACTCGGAAAAACAAGCTCTGACTAGGAATTTGAACGGTCATTCAACTCGGAATTCCAAGTCGGGAACTCGGGCCTCTAGAGCTCCGATTTTCTGACCTGAAGATCATTGACGTCATGATTTAACCTCATTTTTCCAACTTACCAGTTGTTTTGAACGAGCCTTTGCCGATAACCACTGTGTTACAGCTGTGTGCGTGAAAGAGAGAGCACTTATTATTCTATTAACTATCGTAAACGATGCCAATGCATAAGAGGTCAGCAACAAATAAGAGGTAATTGATGTATTTATGTGAATATATACCAGTGATCTTTATCTTAGTGATTTCAGTGTACACCACAGGAGGTTAGGGAGGAAGGGCTCGTGGTAATGGCTGGAGCGGAATAAATGGAATGGTATCAACCTCAAAAACATGGTTTTCATGTGTTTGATAACATTCCATTGACTCCATTCTGGCCATTATTATAAGCTGTCCTCCCCTCAGCAGCCTCCTGTTGTGTACACAGTACACAGTACACAACGTGCCACAACGTGCCACAGCTTATTTGAACTTTGTTAATTATGGATCTGCCCCTTTTTTCACCTAAAATGACATACCTAAATCCAACTGCCTGTAACTCAGGCCTTGAAGAAAGGATATGCATAGTCTTGATACCATTTGAAAGGAAACTCTTTCAAATTTGTGGAAATGTGAAAGGAATGTAGAATATAACACAATAGATCTGGTAAAAGATAATACAAAGGAAAAAAATGTTATTTTGTATTATTTTGTACCATCATCTTTGAAATGCAAGAGAAAGGCCATCATGTATTATTCCAGCCCAGGTCAATTTAGATTTGGGCCACTAGATGGCAGCAGTGTATTTTCAATGTTTTAGACTGATCCAATGAACCATTGTATTTCTGTTCAAAATGTTGTATCAAGACTGCCCAAATGTGCCTAATTTGTTTATTAATAACTTTTCATGCACTCTCCTCAAACAATAGCATGGTATTCTTTCACTGTAAAAGCTACTGTAAATTGGACAGTGCAGTTAGATTAACAAGAATTTAAGATTTCTGACAATATCAGATACGTCTAAGTCCTGGGAAATTTTCTTGTGACTTACAACCTCATGCTAATCACATTAGCCTACGTTAGCTCAACCGTCCTGTGGAAGGGACACCGATCCCAAAGAAGTTTTAACACACCAGCTGCAGTACCTTTATCTGATCATCAGATGGCATGGTTTTCCTGCCTCTCTGTTCCCACCACATCTGTGTATAATATGACCTGGGACAGAAAGGAGGGGTGAGATGGACAGATGCTCTGTGTCACCAAGAGGGAGATATAATGAGTACTCCTAGCTTCATGACAGGATCTGACCGAAGAGGGAGATATAAAAGCAAGTGAAGATGATTTCATCCACCAACCTTTATTTAACAAGGAAAACAGCTTTGAGATTAAAACCTGTTTTGCAAGGGGAAGGAAATGGAACTGATGGGCTAGTACCCTTTCCACGCAAGTGTGCGATCCCGGACCTGACATTGTTGGCCAGATAGTTTCCTTTCAGCACTGTTCAAGCAACTATTCAAGCAACTGGTAAAACTAGGCGTTACCAGGGAAGTGCAGGTCAGCTTGACTTGGTTCATCTCAGCTCAGTGTGAAAGGGCATTTTGAGAATCCCCCCTCCTATTGTACTCTTCCCCTTGCTCTGTCCACCCATGTGCCTCTCTGTAGGGACGGACAGACCTGCTGCTGTCTCCAAATCAGCCTGATGGGACACGACTGATTCTATTGGACGGCGTCGACGGGAGATCATGTGACCACTCTCCTCCAGACCTGTCATGGTCAAGCTGAGTGTGTGTGTGTTTGCTGCAGGGCAGATGCCAAAACATAGGAATGCCAGCTGACACGACCCCGCCGAGTGGGCAGCGCACGCTGCGGCCAGGCGATCAGATGCCCAGGAGGGCCCAAACGTGCCCCTAGATGGGCCCCCACCCCCCACAGAGAGGCCCACTGGGAGCAATGTCCATCAGCTCTGTGAGAGCCCTCACTTCTCCAGTAGTACAGACCAGTAGAGAGTACACTGTACACCAGACATGTGTGACAAGATGTTTTCAAATGTCAAATGAAATACTGGGACTACATATTTTCTCTATACCCAGAAATGCAGAGTGGAAGAGGGACATGTTAGTGTGGGTTATTACTGGCAGGGGAGAGGACAGCCAGTTGACATCCGTCCATGTCTGAAGCCACGACCTCTCACAGGAAAGGACAGACGCTGGCGCAGGTTACGCACAAACATGACTAACATGACTATGGACTATGGACTCCAAAAAATTATATTCAGGTGTCATTTTCTGGTAAGAAATATTTACAATGTGTGAATCTGATGTTTTAAAGTAAATCTGAAAGAAAAACAATTGGTAATTAACTTTATAAACTGAAAATCAAAGATTTGACGGTTAACCCTTCGTCTTTAGATCAGAAAAGCATTGGTACATACGTGGCTTCAGTGATATACAGGCCCTCTCATATACCTTTCCCTTATAGGTTACAGTAAAGTTCCATGACTAAATCAAGTCTTGGTTTCAGATATTTACACCACTTAAGGTGAACTGTTTCTACAATTCTTATGTGTAGAAACAATAGCGATATTGTTATGGATGGGATAGCTGGAGAGTTCAAAAGTTCAAAAGTTCAAAAGAAAGAGTTAAGCAGATGTAAAAAATTTACTTATTTTATAAAATGATATGAATATTGATGAATTATGTTTAAATATGGAACGTGATCTCCTCTCAAACCATATAAAATGAAAACTCAAGGCATTAATTTGATACTTGTTTAACATAGTCTGTCAGTGTACCTGTCACAGTTTAGTGACCCGCTTTTTACTCCACCGGAACACAGGCTGCCATGTTCTCCAGCACACAACCCCAATACAGGAGACCAGGACACATAAGTATGCTCAAGGTAAGTTGTATTTTAGATTTATGGTTTAACATGGATTGGACCCAGTTTCACCACCTCCCACAGCAGATTGCACAATTTCCTGGACTGTGTTGACATGTAACCAGTGTGAAATGGCTAACTAGTTAGCGGGGTGCGCGCTAAAAGAGTTTCAAATTGGTGGGGTCACTCTCTCTGAGTCCTTAAAGTAGTTGTTTCCCTTGCTCTGCAAGGGCCACGGCTTTTGTTGGAGGCAGTTGATGTGCTCAGAAGGTCCCTGGTTCGAGCCCAGTTAGGGGCGAGAGAGCGAGGTTAGGGGCGAGAGACCCCGTTCTCTCGTTGGCTAATAGAACTTTGTCACCGACCTCCAGGGTGCATCCTCACCTTGTCATATTCTCTTGCCTGCTTTTTCTGTGCCTTTGAGGTGTTCTTCTGTGCGACACGCACGGCATCCTGAAGATCTCTTTGAAAGGATTCTACAAATTTGCTGTAACCCAAAACGGTCTCGTATCTCAGAACACTTCCAAACATGGGTCTCCCCAAACATTAAGTAAAAAGGGGCAAACCCCGTCGTCTCATGTACGGTACAGTTATATACAAACGTGAGAGTTTTTATCATCCGAAGCCATTTCTCTTTTGGTCCTTGGAGACAAGGCTCGAATCATGTTCCCCAAAGTGTGATTAAATCTATGTTTGCCCATTGTACATTGGGTGATAAGGACGTTGTGTGAGATTATTTCACTCGTGCCAAGTCCATTAGCTCTGATATCAGCTTGCTCTCTAAGTTGGCCCCTTGACCACTTAAGGACACTGAGGAAACCATAAATACAGAAAAAGCTATTCCACAGTTTCTACTTGTTTTGTTGTCTGATTTGTACAAGGGAAGGTGTGAGCTACTTCGTAAAATGGTCTGTTACCACTAGTACAGTGCCTTGCAAAAGTATTCGGCCCCCTTGAACTTTGCGACCTTTTGCCACATTTCAGGCTTCAAACATAAAGATATAAAACTGTATTTTTTTGTGAAGAATCAACAACAAGTGGGACACAATCATGAAGTGGAACGACATTTATTGGATATTTCAAACTTTTTTAACAAATCAAAAAATCAAAAAATGAAAAATGAAAAATTGGGCGTGCAAAATTATTCAGCCCCTTTACTTTCAGTGCAGCAAACTCTCTCCAGAAGTTCAGTGAGGATCTCTGAATGATCCAATGTTGACCTAAATGACTAATGATGATAAATACAATCCACCTGTGTGTAATCAAGTCTCCGTATAAATGCACCTGCACTGTGATAGTCTCATAGGTCAGTTAAAAGCGCAGAGAGCATCATGAAGAACAAGGAACACACCAGGCAGGTCCGAGATACTGTTGTGAAGAAGTTTAAAGCCGGATTTGGATACAGAAAGATTTCCCAAGCTTTAAACATCCCGAGGAGCACTGTGCAAGCGATAATATTGAAATGGAAGGAGTATCAGACCACTGCAAATCTACCAAGACCTGGCCGTCCCTCTAAACTTTCAGCTCATACAAGGAGAAGACTGATCAGAGATGCAGCCAAGAGGCCCATGATCACTCTGGATGAACTGCAGAGATCTACAGCTGAGGTGGGAGACTCTGTCCATAGGACAACAATCAGTCGTATATTGCACAAATCTGGCCTTTATGGAAGAGTGGCAAGAAGAAAGCCATTTCTTAAAGATATCCATAAAAAGTATCGTTTAAAGTTTGCCACAAGCCACCTGGGAGACACACCAAACATGTGGAAGAAGGTGCTCTGGTCAGATGAAACCAAAATTGAACTTTTTGGCAACAATGCAAAACGTTATGTTTGGCGTAAAAGCAACACAGCTGAACACACCATCCCCACTGTCAAACATGGTGGTGGCAGCATCATGCTTTGGGCCTGCTTTTCTTCAGCAGGGACAGGGAAGATGGTTAAAATTGATGGGAAGATGGATGGAGCCAAATACAGGACCATTCTGGAAGAAAACCTGATGGAGTCTGCAAAAGACCTGAGACTGGGATGGAGATTTGTCTTCCAACAAGACAATGATCCAAAACATAAAGCAAAATCTACAATGGAATGGTTCAAAAATAAACATATCCAGGTGTTAGAATGGCCAAGTCAAAGTCCAGACCTGAATCCAATCGAGAATCTGTTCAAAGAACTGAAAACTGCTGTTCACAAATGCTCTCCATCCAACCTCACTGAGCTCGAGCTGTTTTGCAAGGAGGAATGGGAAAAAATGTCAGTCTCTCGATGTGCAAAACTGATAGAGACATACCCCAAGCGACTTACAGCTGTAATCGCAGCAAAAGGTGGCGCTACAAAGTATTAACTTAAGGGGGCTGAATAATTTTGCACGCCCAATTTTTCAATTTTTGATTTGTTAAAAAAGTTTGAAATATCCAATAAATGTCGTTCCACTTCATGATTGTGTCCCACTTGTTGTTGATTCTTCACAAAAAAATACAGTTTTATATCTTTATGTTTGAAGCCTGAAATGTGGCAAAAGATCGCAAAGTTCAAGGGGGCCGAATACTTTCGCAAGGCACTGTATGTCAATACTCTCTCCATCCTTTCCCTAAGCTGAAAACGCCATTTCCACCCAATGACGCTAGTGCATCAGCTTGATTTGGTAGGGGTTAAGCATCCTTCTCAATTCTCGTGTTGAGCCATCAGAAATCTGTACAGATTCTGAGTTCACCTTTTGGTTTCCAGACAAGAACGAGAGGGAATGCCCACTCACTATTCCATTTCCTCTCAGGCTTGTTTCAGTTTTTGGACGTCTGAAAGGCCTCTCATCTTTCAGTCTTATTCTATACACAAAGTCTCTTGCTTCGCCACAGTTGAATTTCCCTCTGGAAGATATGCGGTCATATTTCACAACCAGATCAGCTATCTTGTGTTTCCATTCATCTGATACTCCACAGGAGGCAATGTCAACATCAGTCAGACATCAGCAGGAGCGTTTTTCTGCCAGTTCAGTCGTGGTTCCAATGACATTCTGTGCAACATCTTTGTCATCACATTGACCACAGCAGCTGCTGATTAACTCCAGGTCTTCCATACATTTATTACATCAATTTTTCATTGTTAAAGTGGCTAGAGATGAGTCAGTATGTTGGCAGCAGTCACTCAATGTTAGTGACGGCTGTTTAACAGTCTGATGGCCTTGAGGTAGAAGTTGTTTTTCAGTCTCTCGGTCCCCGCTTTGATGCACCTGTACTGTCCTCACCTTCTGAATGATAGCGGGGTGAACAGGCAGTGGCTCGGGTGGTTGTTGTCCTTGATTATCTTTTTGGCCTTCCTGTGACTTTGGGTGCTGTAGGTGTCTTGGAGGGCAGGTAGTTTGCCCCGATGATACGTTGTGTAGACCTCACTATCCTCTGGTAGAGCAAGATTTATTTTGTATTTACTTCTGACTATGGTGTCTAATGTAGATGAGTTAATTTGCTTTGCATCAGAGGAACTATGGAATTATGTACTAAAGAACAGCTGTTGAAGATTGCTGAACACTACAAGGTTGAAATGAGTGATAAACATCTCAAATTCAATTCGGTTGATATTGAAGGCCAATCTGATGGAGTGGTATTCTTGAAGTTATCACTGGGGCAGCCTCTGCTGAGGACTTGGCCGCTCCATCTGTTAGTCCTAGTAGTCTTCTTTTTGAACAGCAGAAAGAACTGCTTCTGTTACAGCTAGAGCATGATCGTGAGAAGTTAGAGCGTGTAAAATATGAATAAAATGTGGCATTTAAACAGGATTTGGAGCATTCTAAAATCAAGCAGCGACAAGAGCGGCTAGAGCTGGTTAGGGAAGGAAAGCTCTCAGGGGAGAGTTTGCTCTGGGAAGGTGACCCAGATTGACATAGGGGTCATTCCTCTTTTGGTCTTCCCCCGGACACATTTGATATTGTTGGGAACATACGGTTGTTGCCTAAATTTCTGACGCTAGGAGTTAGCCTGATTCTGACGGCACTTTAATGTTGCAGTGTGTGCTGACTGGTATAGAGCAGGAAGCATATTCAGTTCTTAGTGTAGCCGACAGTGTCAGTTATGATAAGGTTAAAATGGCTGTGTTACAGATTTACGAATTGGTCCCTGACGCTTACCTCCAACAATTTTGAACTTTAAAAAGGGATAATAGACAGATTCATGTTGCGTTTGCGCGAGAGTTATCTTCACAATTTAATCGCTTGTGTTCCGCCTCTGCAGTTATGACTTTCCAAGGGCTGAGTGATCTGATTATGCTAGAGCAATTTAAAGGACACAATCCCTGATCATATAGCCACGTACATTAACAAACGAAAAGTGAAGACTGTCGCTGAAGCTGCGGTTTTGCAGACGAGTATGTTTTGACTCACAAAAGTGTCTTTGCAGAGCCCCGTATTCGGTGTGAGTGGGGGCGTTCGGAGAGACTTGGGCCTCGCACACAGATACTTTGGTTCACGGCCAAAGTTTCATTCAACTAGGGTTGATCCTGAGTCCCTTGGTAAAGCGCACTTTGGTCAATAGTGTCACTACTGTCAAGGTTTGGGCCATTGGAATAACAAATGTCCGGTTCTCAGGGCTAGGGGTAAATTCAGTATGTGCGCTTACGTTAAATCTAAGCCTATGGCGTTAGCTGCGTCTGTTCCACATCAGTTCACTCCTGACACATTGTCTCATGCCCAGGGGCATGTGAAAGTCCATATTGACCCAGGCTATTTACCTTTCATTACGGAGGGTTTTGTGTCTGTTAGGAAGTAAGGACCTAGTGCCAGTAAAGATCCTGAGAGACACAGGTGCCACTGGATCGTTTGTGTTGGAGTGTGTGTTACCCTTCTCTGCTGAGACTGATTCAGGGAATAGTGTTCTAATTAGGGGAATAGGTTTGAACACTGCCAGTTCCGTTGCATAAACTGATGTTGGATTGTGGACTGGTGAAAGGTGAGGTTGCTGTGGGGGTGCGTCCTTCGTTGCCTTTTGAGGGTATCGACGTTATCCTTGGGAATAACTTGGCTGGTGAGCGTGCATGGACAGTTGTGTTTCCATCTCTACTGGTTTCCGCTAAGCCGTCATTTGTAGGGATTCCTGATGAGAGTGCGCAGAGTTTCCCCAGAGGTGTCCTCTGCGTGTGTCCTCTGCGTGTGCAGTGACGCGTTCTGTGAGCCGTGGCGACCTGGTCACTGCACCGGCTAACGAGATGAGGACGAGGTTGGCTGAGGCAAGTGGAAGTGTGAACACGTAACCCCCTAATCAATTTGGGACTCAGAGGCTGGGTCAATTTGTTTGTGTTACTGGTATGGTGTTCCGAGGTCCTTGTTGGTCCCTGGTTTTATGGGGGGGGGCGACGAATTCTCTCTCTTTGTTCGTTTTCCTTTAAATAGGATGTCAGTGGGCAGAACGGGGAGGGTCGTCAGCGAAATGGGACACCTGGGCTCGGGTGTGTCCCAGGATAAATGCACCTCTTCCCCATTCATTGAGGATACTCTCTCCATGCAGACACTGGTTGTAGTTTGTGGCTGTTTGTTTGCGTTGCCCCCTTTCAACGCCCCTCATTATCACATTTACACACGCAACCACTCACACTACTGATTACTGACTACACACACACCATTGTTCATTGTATTTAGTTTACTTTAGTTAATAAATATATTTTGTTATTCCTTGTCTCCTTTTTGTTATGAACTTTGAGTCGGTTTGTGACATCACTCACCTGTAAAAGTGCTGAATCACCATTTGGCTTGACCAGAGTACCTGGATTGTTTGGTGTGGATATGTTATTCATGACGGATATTCAAATTGACTGTCTCTTGAAGTTAACAGCAGGTGTAGTCCTCTTCCCTGGAGCACTGCTGTATTCCCGGTGATGGATGATCTTGTAGATCCAGGTCACGGCTCCAATTTTGTAACCAACTTCACATAGCCCTTAAGAAGAAAGGCACACGGACACCCACACTTCAGGTTGACTTGGCTTTTATCTGCAATAAAATATAGCAAAAAGTGATGCCAGGACAGTCACTGCTATACATTCACTGCTCTCAGAATATCTCTGACCCAACCCACAAAGTGATCGTATAGTATACAACCATAGTGTTTAGAAAATAACAAAAATACAGAAAATCAGACCTGCAGTAAAAGAAAGGCAGACAGGATCGTCACAGCCACTGGTTAGGTAGGACACAAGCTCTTTTAGATAGGAGCAAGAGTAATGATACATGCCCTCAATGTGAAGTGATGTTAACCCATAAATACAGAGCACTTGTACAACCTTTTTGATAAACCTTAAGGTAGTAAGAAAATAAACATTCTTTTAATATTTCAATAAATTAATATTTCAAGAATATGTATAATAAATTATAGTAATAATATACAAAGTACATCTACATTGACATAAAAATAAGTGATTTATAATATAATGGTATTCTCAAACAATTAATAAAATTAACATTGAAAAGAAATATGCCAAAGAAAATGTATATATTTTTTTATCTCTTTTCTTTTACCAGATTGAAAACAATTTAGTTCAAGAGAGAGAAAAAAACGTGTTATAAAATATCTCATTTAAATCCATTTTCCAAAACACAACAAAATGTGTTTATTGGACTTTTCTTGTATATCAACAGATTCGAAAATCCTGTTATGGTTTACCTCAAAACATGTTCGGTCAAAATATACAGTAGAATACTTGTGTCCAATGAGCGATTAAAAAAAATACATTGTAAATGTTTTGGATGCTAGGGTCTCAGATTAATCCAAATGAAAATCCAATTGAAAATCATTTGATGTCTGTTGAAAGAATCTAATGTGCTGTTTCGGTTACTGTGGTGTTTTCATTTATTTTATTGTGAATAACAGATTTTCGGTTCAATGTGGTTGTACAGTGTAATCTGTTGTATTTAAAAATATTATCATATGCTCTTTAGAGATCTCGACAGCATGTGGTACACATCAAAATATGAATATATATATATATATATATATATATATATATATATATGCTAAATTGATGTTTCTATGATCTTTATTGCATTGAATCTTACTTGTAAGTGAGCATACATTTCACCCAAAACATTGTCAATTATTATTGCTAAGCCATGTTATGCATAGTATTTTACATATATTGTATTTACACAATGAGAACATTTTCTAAATTAGCTAACTAAGCTCTGTGAGCTTTAAAGACAAGAGAACAGGTATATAATAACTAGATGGACCTTTGAGTGCTTTCTGTGTCTGTTATAGAGAATGTTTGATCTAGAAGGGTCCACTGTAACCAATACAGAAATGACGGCTGTATGATTATACATGAACCTGATTCCCAACTATGCCCTTCACATCTGGGACAGCTTGCAGATGGACACCACTGCACTGACACCACTGTTACAGGCTGGTACGGGGCACGGGACGGACAGAGAGAGGGAGCAGAAAAGTGGAGAAGAGAGAACTGCCCTACCAAGCAAAAAGGCAGTAACTGCTCATTTGGTCGAAAATTGGTTCATGTCATTTTTGCTACATTAAATACATGCTTAATCATGTGGACAAGTATCCTGCCTCTATTTTATTGTATTCTGGAGAAAATGTGGGTCATGTTAGCAGTAACTGCATAAAATTACTTTGAAACCAAGGTAAATAAAATACATTTTCTCAGTTCCACTCTATGAGCAGTTAATGCCATTTTGCTTGGTAGGGCAGAGAAGAAGTTCAAGGGATGTCAAATTAAATAACATTTTATTTGTCACATGCGCCGAATACAACAGGTAATACAACCTTAGAATGAAATGCTTACTCACAAGCCCTTAACCAACAATGCAGTTTTAAGAAAAATACCCCCCCCCCCCCCCCCAAAAAAAAAAAGAAGTAACAAATAATTAAAGAGCAGCAGTAAAATAACATAGCGAGGCTATATACAGGGGGTACCGGTACAGAGTCAATGTGCGGGGGCACTGGTTAGTCAAGGTAATTGAGGTCATTTATACATGTGGGTAGAGTTATTAAAGTGACTTATGCATAGATAATAACAGAGAGTAGCTGCGTGTGTGTGTGTGTGTGTGTGTGTGTGTGTGTGTGTGTGTGTGTGTGTGTAGACATGCAGAGAGGACCCTGACCTAACGTTGACTCACCACCTACAGAAGTCACATTTCACCCTGTCAGGGATGTTGACCTTCACTGTCAGAATCTTCAGATTCTCCCCTCGGTTAATGGCCAGGGTCTGCAAGAAAACCTAACCTGTTGAGACAGGCGACACACTGCAAAGAGACCCCCGTGCCCCCCTGCGCCTCACACACACACACTTTCCAAAACAGCACAGAAAGCCCGCCACACTGGCACACTGTCTGCCCACATGTCCTGTAGGAAACCAGCCTGCTCTCTCCCACTCCTTCCTCCATCTTGCTCTAAGGAAAAGACACATGTTGTTAAGCAAATAGTTTTAAGTGTCTGACCTTTTTTGGAGGAAAACCTTTTGGAGGAGAAAGGGAAGAGGGAAGAAATGTCCCGTCAATCTAGATTCCAAGCGGAAGAGCCAAACTGACAAATGCCACGCCACCAACCTCCTTCCCCCATATCCTACCAGAACCACTGCCTGCCACCAAGCAGCCACCACATCCACCCCACCCTCCACATCACAACAGCTAATGGCCAGATTGGGACAGGAATTAATGCAGTAAGAATTCTGATGAAAATTTCCTTTTTTTGGCATGTTCTCCCCTTGAGCTTTACTGTTCACTGGGGGATTTCTCATGCGATAATCATCAAATGGGGCAGCAGGGTAGCCTAGTGGTTAGAGCGTTGGACTAGTAACCGGAAGGTTGTGAGTTCAAACCCCCGAGCTGACAAGGTACAAATCTGTCGTTCTGCCCCTGAACAGGCAGTTAACCCACTGTTCCCAGGCCGTCATTGAAAATAAGAATTTGTTCTTAACTGACTTGCCTGGTTAAATAAAGGAAAAATAAAAAAATAAAAAAAAAATGTGAAGTTTTGCATGCGATTGTACAGTCAGACCAAACATCCAACCAACTCAGAGGAGAACGCCATAAAGAAAAACAGACAAATGCTTTTTCAGAGAACAGGCATCTCTCCCAGTCCTGTCTGTGTTGGTGAGTCAGTGTTTAGTAAGGAGGATGACCTGGGAGACAACGCTGGAGGTGATGGCCGTGACAGCTACCGGAACGTTGGCCAAAACCAGACAACCGATGCTCTGGGTCTGACAGGACGGCTAGTTACACCTCTCTATCACCAAACACTATAGAATCAACAGTCCGAACGCCACAAATCTGACCACCACAAACATACACATAAAAACACAGCAAGTATGAATATGACCATGCTACATTACATCTGACACAACCGATGTTACAGCTACTACGTTCACACCATATGAGCGTGTGCAGGGGGAGGTACGTAATACTGAGTAACATGAAACATCTCTATGACCTCTTCACCAGTCCCCCCTATAACACACCTCCAGAGACCCTTTTCACAACAATGAAATAAATATGCTATGAGAGTTTACATAATACATGTCTGAGAGTTTGGGAGATATTAGGGGGCTGTTGCAAGACAGTCTGACTTTCCCCACTGCAGGACATGCACGTTTAGTATTTACATTATTAATACAAAGAAAAAAGAAATATCCAACATTATGTATCATGTTCTTCATTAACAATGAAATCATAATTGGAAAAAGATTAGGAATGTAAGATAAATTAAAGAATGTTTTTCTTAAGACTATGCGATTCTGTTTTAACATTTACTTTCCAAATAAGAGTAAGGAATAGTCAGTGAGCGGCTGGCTCATGGAACTGGGCGATAGGCGGGGCTTAAAGAAAACAAGAAGACGTGGTGAACTTTGAACTCCTTTCCATTTTCAGAACAACTAACATACACAACATGGGGCTTGCAATACAGCAATGAGTGTTCTCAAGAAAAAATCTACTTGATCCCATGTTTTATAGGACAACATTGAGTTATACTGTAATTTACCCATCTATTTAAAAAATATATATTTATTTTGGGTTGAATAAAGACTTGTTTTCATTATTTGTTTCATCGTGTTAGAATCAAAAATATTCAATATAACACTGAGATTATCGCCGCCAAAAATATTCTTTATAGAATTGCATATACAGTGAGCTCTAAAAGCATTGGGACATCGACCCATTTTTTGTTGCTTTGGCCTTGTTCTCGAATACTTTGGAGTTGAAATTATACAATGACTATGATATTAAAGTGCAGACTGTCAGCTTTCATTTGAGGGTATTTCATCCATATTTGGTGAACCGTTTCGAGATTACAGCACTTTTTGTGTATAGTCCCCCCATTTTAGTTGAGCAAAATTTTTGGGACAAATTCACTTATATGTGTTTTAAAGTAGTCAGAAGTTATTGGCTCCTATATTCACAGCACAAAATTATTACATCAAGCTTGTGACTCTACGAATTTGTTGGATGCATTTGCTGTTCATTTTGGTTGTTTTTCAGACTAGTTTGTGTCCAATAGAAATGTATGGTAAATAATGTATTGTGTCATTTTGGAGTCACTTTAATTGTAAATAAGAATATAATATGTTACTATACACGTCTATATTAATGTGGATGCTACCATGATTACAGATAATCCTGAATGAAACCTGAATAATGTGAATTGAATGAAAACTAAATAATGAAATATAATGTGGTTGATCTAAAATGAGAAATCACATTATTCCAATTAGGCTGTATTTTAGTATAGACTTGATAGACAGTGTGACACTCAAATAAATGTATAATCTCTTAAAACAACAATGTTTGAACTGAAATATATAACTGACTATTCTTAGACGATGTACTTCACTGCAAAGATGTTTTTTAAATTGTAAATAATCATTAAACCATCATTTCAAAATGGAGAATGTCGTGTTTCTTTCTCGTTATCAACTAAATCTGATACAAAATATATATATATACACTACCGTTCAAAAGTTTGAGGTCACTTAGAAATGTCCTTGTTTTTGAAAGAAAGGCACATTTTCTGTCCATTAAAATAACATAAAATTAATCAGAAATACAGTGTAGACATTGTTAATGTTGTAAATGACTTTTGTAGCTGGAAACGCAGATTTTTTTTATGGAATATCTACATAGGTGTACAGAGGCCCATTATCAGTAACTATCACTCCTGTATTCCAACGGCACGTTGTGTTAGCTAATGTAATGCCCGAGGTGTAGTGGAGGAAGAAGTCAGGCGCAGGAAGCAGAGAGTTCAGGGTAGCGATACTTTTAATACACCACACCGGTGAAAACGACGCCAACCCCAAAAATGCCCCAAACACGGGGAACTAAACAGTTCAGCAAAACACAACACACACGGACAACCGTGACGTACAGTCGTGTACAATCGTACACTGAAAATAATCCCGCACAACCAGCAGGCGGGCCGGCTGGTAAATAAAGCCCAACAATTAACCTAACCTAACCCAGGTGCAAATAATAATCAGACAAGGGGGGAAAAAAGGATCAGTGGCAGCTAGTAGGCCGGTGACGACGACCGCTGAGCGCCACCCGAACAGAAAGGGGAGCCACCTTCGGTAGGAGTCGTGACAGCTAATCCAAGTTTATAATTTTAAAAGGCTAATTGATAATTAGAAAACCCTTTTGCAGTTATGTTTGCACACCTGAAAACTGTTCTACTGATTAAAGAAGCAATAAAACTAACCTTCTTTAGACTAGTTGAGTATCTGGAGCATCAGCATTTGTGAGTTCGATTACAGGCTAAAAATGGCCAGAAACAAATACCTTTCTTCTGAAACTGGTCAGTCTATTCTTGTTCTGAGAAATGAAGGTTATTCCATGTGAGAAATTGCCACTACTCCCTTCACAGAACAGCACAAACTGGCTCTAACCAGAATAGAAAGAGGAGTGGGAAGCCCCGGTGCACAACTGTGAAAGAGGACAAGTACATTAGAGTGTCTAGTTTGAGAAACAGACACCCCAAAAGTCCTCAACTCGCAGATTTAGTAAATAGTACCTGCAAAACACCCGTCTCAATGTCAACAGTGAAGAGGCGCCCCCGGGATGCTGGCCATCTAGGCAGAGTTCCTCTGTCCCGTGTCTGTGTTCTTTTTCCCATCTTAATATTTTATTTTTATTGGCCAGTCTGAGATATGTATTTTTCTTTGGAACTCTGCCT